>NC_044982.1:73683683-73983683 GCF_008728515.1 Papio anubis
TTTCTTTCTTTCTTTCTTTCTTTCTTTCTTTCTTTCTTTCTTTCTTTCTTTCTTTCTTTCTTTCTTTTTCTTTCTTTCTTCTCTTTCTTCTTTTTTTCTTTCTTTCAACAGGATCTCACTCTGTTGCCCAGGCTGGAGTACAGAAGTGTGATCACTGCAGCCTTGACTTCCTAGGCTGAAGCAATCCTCCCCCTTCAGCCTCCCAAATCGCTAGGACCACAGGCATGTGCCACCACACCCAGTGTCTACTTTTTTATTTTTGAATTTTTTGTAGAGACAAGGTCTCACTGCATTACCCATGCTGGTCTTGAACTCCTGGGCTCCAGCAGTCCTCCCCACCTTGGCTTCCGAAAGTGCCAAGATTACAAGCATGAGCCACTGCTCTTTTTAACAACCAGATATCATGTGAACTATCAGAGTGAGACTACTGCTGGGAGAGCACCAAGCCATTCATGAGGGATCCACCCCAGTCCACCTCCAACATTGGAGGTCACATTTCAACATAAGATTTGGAGGGGACATATATTCAATTCATATCAGCATTCTACAAGTTCAAAAAATAAAATTAGGTCAATAAGAATGGGAGGGAAGAAAAAAATAACCTAAACTGAAAGGAAACTGAAACAAATGGACTTAACTTTAATTATTTTAAATGAATGCCATAATTATATTGAAGCGAATAAATAAAGAAATGACAGAAGAAATGAAGAGAGAAAGAAGGAAGGAAGGAAGGAAAGAAGGAAGGAAGGAGGGAAGGGGAGGGCAGGGGAGGGGAGGGGAGAAAGAAACCAATCCAAGTAGCTTATGAACTTTGGAACACAGTATTTAACCACACACCCCTAGTATTGAATAGCACTGGGTATTTGGGAAAGGGAGGGTGGGAGATGGGATAATTGTAAATGAATCCTGAACTATTTTAAATAGGTTGATTATAATGGTTTTTAAGCAATTCTGACACAATTTAAATGTATCATGCTATTTAGCAAGTGGGTATATATGTTGATGTTGTTATTGAGGGTTCTTAAAGAAGGGAAATACAAATATGGAATCAGGGAAGTAAAGAAAGATTCCTGTGAAAATGGACTAAAATTGGAGACATTGATGTGAGTTCTTGATTTCTAAAGTAAGTATATGTGTATATACACATTTATATGTGTGTATGAATATGCCTTTGTGCATATAAAATTGTATATATGTTTACATTAATGTGTATAGATGTTCACATATTTCCTAGCCTTGTTGGCTGAAAGCATCAAGAAGCAAAGATACCCTAGTAACAATAAACACATCTAACACTAAAATCTTGGCCTCTAATGCCAATCCCTATTAAAAAGAACCAGGGGTCCTCAGAGACATGGCTGATTCAAGAGTTGGGACACTTAGGTACAAGACCAGAGCACTTTGTAAGACATTAAGAAATTGTTTAAAAGAGATCACAAGGATACAAGACCCAGATTGAAGAGGCTCCCACTGGCCAAACCTGGGACAACTTGAGCCCAAAATAATTTAAGTAATAAATTATAAATAATTGGAGAAAAGGAATTCATAAATTTCTGTCTATGATAAAGAGGTAAATATGTAGGAGTGAAGGGAGGGATTTCACTGGGGAATACAAAGGGCCAAGTGATAAATGTGAACAGAGTAGTAGAGTTGGAAAAACAATTTCACAACCATCTTGGTAAAGATTAATTAGACAAGAATTACCCATTGATGCTAAATATAGGAGAAAACTTGAAAAGGGTGGGATACTTGCATGGTTTTAGAGCATCTCTCCACAAAATGATCAAAATTAACATAATGTATGGGGGACAGATGGACATTGCATTTCTCCAGATATGATACTCTGAGGAGAGACCACCACCCTTGCAACATTTCTGCTGAGAATGCATAAATTCAATCTCATCCCAAGGAAAGGGCAAACAAAAACCGAAGAAAAATCTAGTCAAAAAGTGGCGGGGCTGGGAGGAGTCTATTCTTCAAAATTTTCAATGTCATAACAAGACAAAGAAAAGCTGGAAAAATGGTTCCAGATTAAAGGAGGCTAAAGAGATATGACACCTAAATTTAATAACCAGATCATGTACTGAAGGGGGGGATGCTACAAAAGATATTATTGGCAAAACTCACAAAATTAAAATGTGAAAGGATTCAATAGAAATAATGCATCAATGGAAATGTATAAAGTTGATAACTGTACTATGGTTATATAAGAGAATATAACTATATATGCATTAGGATATATACAATGAAACATTCAGGGATAAAAAGCCATGATGTGTGCAACTTACCTTCAAATGGCTCAGAAAAGTAAAAACCAGATAAATACATAGATTGATAGATAGACAGATACATAGACAGACAGGTAGATAGAGTTCATAAATGATAAAGCAAATGGGGTGAAATATTAACAAAAGGTGAATGTGGTTAAAGTGTACTATTTTTGGTTTTGCAATATTTTATAAATCTAAAATAATTTTTAAACTGTAAAAAACAATTGTCATTTGTTATTTTAAATGTTTATAGCAGATGTCCTGCCAGTGGTGCATCTAGCAAATATGATGCACAGACTGTGGTATCCTAGGAAAGCAGCTCTTGAAAATAATGAGAAATTGTGAATTAAACTTTTTGTGCACTGAGACTTTAGTATTTACTCTTAAAGCCAGAATATCTTTGGGAGGAGAGGGGTGAAGTCTCGTGTAAAGAAGAGTCGCATAAAGGGTGCTAGGAATATAGCAAAACCCACATTTTTATTTCACTAAATTGAAATAGATTTCTCTCTCTCTACCACCTCAGATATTAAACAAAATACACAATGAGAAGTTGCATGTTTTAAAGTATTTCTTGAGCAAAATGTAATGATAAAAATGTATGTTCATACTAGAACATTAATCTCATTCTTCATAATTAACTATTGCATTTTTCTTTCATCAACCTCTGACCTTTAAGGTGTTCCTGTTGTGTGTGTTTTTAATGCCTAACTTTTCTGGAAAATGTGCACAGGTCATAATGAGGCATAATTATATACAGTATACAATTTTCTTTGGCCTTTTTCAAGTGCTCATTTCACTATCACTTCTTCCTATAGAATTTGTATAAGAAATACTTTTTAAAATGAAAGTCCTTTCTTCATTTTGGCATGAATTATATATTTAATAAGCATTTAATATAGGCAGGAAATTTAGCAAGGTATATATGGATATTAAATGAACACCGTTCACTATAGTAAGTCCTCCCTTATTTTCGAAGGATACATTCCAAGACTCCCAATGGATGCCTGAAATCTGGGATAGTATGAAATCCTATATCTAAACCATGTTTTTCCCTACACATACGTACCTATGATAAGGTTTAATTTGTAAATTAGGCACAGAGATTAACAACAACAATAAAATAGAACAATTACAACACTACACTGTAATAAAAGTTATTATACACTGTGGCTGTAACTTCCACAGTTTGTAACAGCAAAACTAGCATGGATTTCTTTTTCTTCCTTCACAATTTCATGAATAGAAGATTTGCTCTTACCATAGATTGCAGCAACCTAGACACACTATTTGTTTTCTTTCCTTATTGAGAACTTCCATCTTTTCGTTTAAAGGAAGCACTTTACAGCTTCTCTGTGGCATATCTGAATTGCCAGCATCACTACTCCTGCATTTTAGGTTCAAGGGTTACTTGAACTCAAGCACTGTGATATCAAGACAGTCGCTCTGATAGCCAAGATGCTACTGGGTGACTGATGATGGGCAGCACCTATAGTGTGAAGACACTGGACAGAGAGAGGATTCATCTCCAGACAGGACAGGGAGAGACTGCAGGAGATGTCATTAAGCAACTCAGAACTGTATGCAATTTAAAATTTATAAATTGTTTATTTCTGGAATTTCCCATTTAATATTTTGGGACTGCAGGTAACTGAAACTGCATGCCAAAAGAGACTGTGGAGAAGGGAAGACTACTGTAAATCCTTATTTATCACGATTGCAAATGAGATAATTTCCGTATTATATAGAATGGATAGCACCAATCATAGAGTATTGTGAAGATTAAATTGAGTATGTAAAGCACTTAGTAGAGTGCTTGGCATATAGCAAGCCAAGGGATCATGATTTATTAGATTGATTTAAAAAATAATATCCAGAGTGTGTTTACTTATTTAGCCTGATTTCCTATAATTTACTCATCTACAACACTAAACAATAATTGGTAATCATATGGTGAAGCTGGACCATCAAGGATTAAATTTTGTTTAAAAATGTGTGAGTTGCCAGTAAGTCACAAATGAGTTAAATAATCACACCCTAAGGTTGGTAAGAATTGTCTGTTGTTCAATCATTCTGAATCAAACAGAATCTCTTTTGTCTTTTAAAAAAAACTCTTTACTCACTAGAACATTATTTCATTCCTTTAGAAAATGCCTCAACCTGTAAATGATTAGTAATTTAACTTACTAAAAAATATTTTAAAATATACTTTGCATGGGAAGACATCATTGGTAAATTAGAAAAGAATATTTGGAACTTAGAACACTGATAGAAGTGTTTAGGAAAGAGGCAAATGGCATATATGTAAAAATAGAATCGTTTCCTGAAAAGTTAAGGAGTTTTCACTTTATAAAACCTTGCCGTAAGCATCATTAGTTATTTGAGATCGGCAGGGATAAGAGCACAAATATGAAGAATGATTTGATTTTCACATGATTTTAATGACGAGATAAATTTCACCAACTTGGCTTTCTATATAAAAAGACACTTGAAAATAAATGAAACATATTTGCAAGCAAACAAACACACACACACACAGAGGGAATTATTTGTTTTGAATTGCTGACTTAGTGTAAGTAACTTGATCAACTAATAGAACCAAACTAATTCTACAAACCTTAGAGTATTTTTTATAAACCAGTGGTTAGGGAATATTGGGATTTAAAAGAGGATCTTATGCATTTTTATGTTCCTAATTCCTTCAATCATTTTAAGTCCTTGAATAAATTTCATGGAATAATATTTGTAATGGCCCATTGTTTATAGAGTTAGGTGTCTTTTAAAATGGCAGGTTACGTTTAAGGACAAAGAAATGTTTTAATAATTTCAGGATTGTTTCTCATTACATCATATTTTTATGCATTTGTGTTAAATTAATAAAATCCATTATCATATATCTTCATGGTATGGAAAAATTACCAAATCTACATCTGGTGATCCTAGTCAAACTTCCCCATATAAAATGACTAAAGAAGGGAGAAAGAGCAATGGTACAGTCTAAAACGTTGATGAACATGACAGGTTACAAGATATAGACACAAAAGGCTTTTGGTATATCTGGAAAACCTTGATGTTCCATTATCATATGACTCTGTAGTAAACAAGTTACCTCGACCACGTCATCAGGACTGGCTATTTTTCCAACATCACTTTGAGGCCAAGTTCTGTTGCATTTTACATTTGCTTTTTGAATCCCTTTTTTTTCTGAAGAACACACCAGGAAGCTCAAGTTCTTTGTGCCTGTGGATTATCTGGGGCGGCACATAAATGCACAAAGTGGTTGATTCTCTTGTTCTTTGGGAGCCCCCTCCCAGATTTAGGGGCACCTCATTTCAAGCAAGAGAATGCATGCCTCAGTAGCAGTGGTTCTTAAATATGATGTCACAAGGGGTTCGTAACCAATAATAGAATACCAAAATTTTGGAATACTTTTTTGAGTACTAATTAGATTGGCTTCGAAGTTACCCTTAGAGTAATGTCACTCCAATCTGCTGCATTAAGATACTCTGCTTGAGTAGGAGAGAAGGGGGCAGAGTATTCCACTGGAAATTATTTACTAATGTTTGGCAAAAGCTTGGAAGTGTCTCATTATCATCTCAGTATTTGTGTACCCCCAAAATTGATATGTTGAAACCTAATCCCCAATGTGATCGTATTAAGAGATGGAGTCTTTGGGAGGTGATTAAGTTGTGAAGTCTTCCTGAATGGGATTAGTGCTTTTATAAAAGGGGCCCAAGGGAGCTTGTTCATGGCCCCTTCCACCAGATGAGGATGCAGTAAGGTGCATCAATGAAACAAAGAGTGAGCCCTCCTCAGTCACTGAATCTGCTGGCGCCTTGATCTTGAACTTCCAAGTCTCCAGAACTTTGAGTAATAAATTCTGTTGTTTATAAACAACACAGTCCAAGCAGTCTGGGCAGACTAAGACAGTCTTACACATATGAACACATTCCAAGTCCTGCATGTTGCAATGGAAAAGAGACAAAAAAGTTGCTTTATGCAGTTGATGATTTACTTCAAAATGCAAGGACAAATAAGCTCTGCATAATTTCTGCTTTGGTGAGAACCCATTAATCAAGGGCCAGAATGGTCTTATGGCATTGGCCAAAATGCCTTTGCCAAAGAAACCATACTATGTGGGCCTGACCCACCCACATCATTCTATTATTTTACTCTGGAAGTGAAAGTATGTGGCAACTCTCAAACTAAAGGGCCATTGTTGTATAGAAGGTATGTGGTTGCTTTTTAAAAAGAAGTGGCTAAAAGGTTTCCTTGAATGTTCCCTTCCCAGACGTGTGGCATTAGAAGGTGGCCGTGCTATCAAAGGTGAATTTAAGAAAGAAAAGGACTATTCTTTTTGAACATCTTCTTTTTAATTAGAGTGTCCACCTATGGCCACACCAGAGTTTGTGGTGAATACTTAATTCCTTGGTAAATTCAGCAGTTGGGAAGTGAAGGTGGACTGTATACAATATTTTTATCATGGTTTTGCCTTCGAGTTGAAAAATGAATTTGAAAAAAACTGACTGTGAAATGGCCTGAATTTAATTCCTTGGACTGCTTTAGAAAAACATTTAAAGAAAGAATTCCAGTTTATTGGTGCATGGAAGTGAGTTTAAGTTGTGTCAGTTTTTCTGATGGTTTTTATTGAACTAATTATTTAGTCTGTAATTGACTAACCCTCTAAATCAATCAAAGCCAGGCAGTAATAGTGAAGTAAATTTAAATCCTTAAACAAACTGTGGATGTGAAATAATCTTTAAGTGCACTTTATTTTTTAAGGTAATATGAAACAAGTTAAGAATGCAATAAAATCTAGGCAGTAAAAAGAAAAAAAAAACACAACTATTGCAGGTGTTTATGTATTACATTGAATTTGCAAATGGAAATCTATCCTAAGAAAATGTGTCATAATTTAGAATATCATAGACCAGGGATCACACAACTTTCTGTAATAATCCAGATAGTAAATGTTTTAGGTTTTGCAGGCCATATGGCTTTTGTTGCAGCTACATAACTTTGTATAGTGTCAAAGCATCCATGGACAATATGGAAACAAATGTGCGTGGATGTGTTCTAATAAAACTTTATACATGGACACCAACATTTAAATTTCATAGGATTTTCACATGTCATGAAGTATTCTTTTGTTTTTTTAACTACTTAAAAATGTAAAAATTGTTCGAAGCTAACAGGTCAAACCAGAACAGGCAGTGGGCTGAATCTGGCCCATGCACCACAGTCTGTTGACCCTTGCCTTAGATGGATGAAGCATGCGCTGAAAGAGTAAGTTGTAAACTTTAAAACATATCAGGAATGTCAGTTATTCAATCAATCTTCATTAAAGAGTGGCTTGGAATGCAAAGTCACCTATGTATTTACTTGACAAAAAAAGTTTACCCTGAGTTTAATAATGAGAAAACAACTAGACCCATCAAGATTGTCCATCATTCTGCAAAACTGGCCTGGACTCTTCAGAACTGTCAATGTTATAAAAGCCCAAAGGAAAACAGAACAAAAGCACAGGGAAACTATTCAAGATTTAAAAACAAAAAAAGACTTAGAAACTAAAAGCAGTATGTGATCTTTGTCTGAATCCTGGATTAAAACAAAAACAACTGGAAGAGGACATAATTTGGGTATTTAAAGAAATATGAATATAAACTATCAGATATTATTGTATTAATATTATATTTTTTTTGAGACAAAGTTTCACTCTTCTTGGCCAGGCTGGAGTGCAGTGGTGCAATCTCAGTTCACTGCAACCTCTGCCTCCCGGCTTCAAGCGATTCTCCTGCCTCAGCCTCCCAAGTAGCTGGGATTACAGCTACCATGCCTGGCTAATTTTTGTATTTTTAGTAGAGACGGGGTTTCACCATGTTGGCCAGGCTGATCTCCAATTCCTGACCTCAGGTGATCCACACGCCTCGGCCTCCCAAAGTGCTGGGATTACAGGCATGAGCCACCATGCCCAGTCAATGTTACATTTCTTGAGTGGGAAGATGGTATTGTAGACTTGTAGAAGAATGCCCGTGTTCTCAGTTAATACATGCTGAAGTATTTGCAGATGAAGTATCATACTCTACAATTTAATTTCAAATGATTTAATCATACAAAAAAAGTGTGTGTATACAGAGAGATGAAGTAAATATGGTGAAATATTAACAATAAATGAACCTGAGTGATGAGTACCAAGTATCTTTGTTCTACTCTCGACTTTTACATAGGTCTGAAGTTTTTCAAAATGAAAATTGAAAAAAGAAAATGTAGAAAAAATATAGCAGTAAATTTAGTTGGTTCAATTTATATTTAAAATATAAGAATTATATGACATTTGAAAAGTTAGTTTTTCTTTAAAATTCTAAAAATTTTCAACTTCTTTTAGAAGCTAAATCAAACTGACTTGTAAGAAAAACCTGGATCATTTCATTGCTTGATATTTTCATCTAGTTTGTTCCTAGGAATTATAGAATGGGTAAAACCTAGTCCGGATGAACCAAACACAACAATATCATCAAACTCAGGTTTCCAGAAGCCCTAAATTTAGATTGTTCTGTTGTTGTATAAGATGCATATTTATTCAGTGACCAGAAATCTAAAAAATATTTTTCCTTCTGTAATTAAAACCACTTTACTTTTTCTGGTAGTCAGATCCAGATGATTTTATATACTGTTTTGCTCACTAGATTTTCTTAAATGCAGAGAAACTTCATCAGAAACAAAGTAAATGAGGTCATCATTTAATTTAGAGAAAAGTCATAATCACTCTATTCAAGGACGCAAAAGGCACTTTCAGAAGAAAACCTGTAAACCTTTGGAGACAGATACCATGTGTTAGTTGCCTTTATATACCTAATGCCAAACATAGTGCCTCACATAGGTAGCCATTTAATAAACGTTCACTGAATGGCTGAATAAATGAATAAATGGAGGGAGTGCCCTACTTTATAAGGAAACAGGTTTGGTTTGTATTTGATATAAGGAGAAGATTCAAGATGACTTAGGCACTGGACTGGGCCACTGAAGGAAGTCATGGATACTTATTTATTTATTGGTTGAAATTTACAATAATAGAATAAACATATCTTAAATATATTTCTAGAGAAAACTTAGCACTTAAATATTCAGATTCTTTTCTACATGTATGATGATAAAGACAGTTCCTTAATTTCAAGAATTCTGTCTGTTAACATTCAGTCAGGTTGGAATGGATCTGAAAACCATGACATATGAAGGGCAGTTGAGGGAAGAGTGGTTGGGAGATGATGAGTAGCTGGCCTCGATTATCTCCAGGGTTGCCATGAGTAAAGATACTCTGGGTTGCTCCATAAGACAGAACTAGGACCAGTGAGCAAAATTAAATGTAGGGTAGTGGGGTACTAGGCAGATTTTAGCAACCTAAGAAAGAACTTTCTAACAAAGAGATATGCTCAACAGTGGAACAGTTTGCCTTAACAGACAATAAACCACTATCGCTGGAAGTGTGTAGGCAGAGTTGGTATGATCGTTTTCTAAGGGTAATTGGGGAGGTAGTGCCTACATGGGGTGGGAGATTGAGGCTATTTTTCCTCTTCCAACCTGAAAAGGCATTGTTCAACAAACCTGAAAGTCATTCTACAAATTTAGTGTTAATACTAAGCAGATAATTAACAAATACTTTCAATACTGCACAGCTTTCCATGAGCATGTAACAAGTAGGTAGAACATCATTGTCAGTTTGTTCTTTGAATATTTTACCAGTAGATGTAGACTTGACATTAGTTACTACCCAAAGAAAATTAACGTTGTCTCAGTATGTAAAATAATACCATATCCCAACAGAGGTCTAGAATGCCCCTAGGAATTTCAAAGACTCTAGGATTTGTTCTTTCTCTACATCCTGGGCTGCTCTACTTGTGTACTCTGTTATCGCAAACTTAGCTTATTTTCTCCAGCTGCCCCCTAACTAGACAATTATCTCTAATGTCTTTCCCCTAAATCTTATTGAACACTGCAACTAGATGTCTGGCTAAAACCCCTTTTGAACAAATTACTACCTATTAAAAAGCCTAAAAAAATTTATCCATTTAGAAATATGTATGAAAAAGATTAGAAGGGGCATAAATATACAAATAGTTATTAAAGTGGTAGAATTACAGATAAGCATCGTTTAAATATTCTTGGTGTGGCACTAATGATAAATAAAATCAGGTGCAAAACAGCCTCTACAAAGTGTCCTTATTACCTAGCATTTTACATACAAAAGCTCCAAGGTACCGTTTTAAAAGACCTTTCATTAAGTCCTCCTAATTTAATTTTTCTCCTCTTACCCCTGCAATGAAGTTTCATGCATATTCCACTAACTTTCCACTCTCTCCAAGCCCTTTTTCTTCCTCCTTGTCCCCACTGCTGCTTCTCTCATTGTGCCTCTATACCTAATGCCAAACATAGTGCCTTAATTTCAAGAATTAAATACATTTCAAATACATTTGCTCTCTTCCTCAGCTCTGCAACAAATACTTCATGTCATTTGTGTGTTCACTTGTCCCTAATGTAGGAGAGCCTTCTGTGGGCAGGGCTTTGTCTGTTTGTTCCACATTGCATCTTCTGGATCTAGAATAGTGCCTTGCAGATAAAAAGTGTTTCTGAACTATCTGTTAAATAAATGATTGTCATTCCTGTGACTACGTGAACCCACAACATGCTTTACGTTTTTGAAATTTGATACATATTATCTATTGTGATTTTATATTGCATTGTATCCTTTTCTAGTTGTGTCCATGTTTTAGTGTCAAAATAAAGGGACAGATGTCACCATGTCACCTAATTTAATCCTTTAATTCAGTAAATTTTTATTGAATACCTACTGTGTCAGGCACTTAAGTAGGTGTTATGATATAAATTTAAAACTGCATTTAACAGGAGTCAGTAAAGGCCAGATGGAATATATATTTGTCAATTTCTTTTACACATATAAATATACCTGAAATCTATAAATAATAGTCAAATTTTCTATACTTTTCTACCAGTTTTCTATCAAACTCATTCAAAATAAATATTTAAAATAAATTAAGACATACAAGGTATCCTGAAATCCAACACCAAATCATTAATGATAAGTAGAAATAAAAAATCTAGTATAAATTTTTATTGGTTTAGGGGAACTGACATTTAATCATTTGCTGTTCCAAGATCCTTATAGTGACCAGAAAGATTTTGAAAACTGAAGGCTTTATGTCTAGTCTCTAGTTTAGTAATGTTAAGCCTCTTAAGCAATATGAATATGTTTGGAAGCTGCTACATGCTATGCTTTTTCAGAACCAGATGCAACAATTTGGTAAAGAACATAGTAGAAGAGATCACTAATTTTCCTTTTCCCCCAATAATCTGTGTTTATTATGCCAATTTTAATTACCATGCAATCTAATGGACTTAAGGCTTATATTTTCCACATCACTAGACATCACAAACATGAAAGCATTTTATACTGTCATTATACATCAATGTTTGCACTTGGTTATACATATATACAGAAATTATTCACACATCTTAACCTTGCTATTTCCTCCTTTCAAACCAACATAATTTTACCGTGAAAGCAGCTTTTTAATAAATGGTATAAGAAATACAGCAAGGCACACTTTTTTAAAAAACTTTTTTCTCATTACCACCTCAAGAAGCATAAAAAATGAAAATGTTGTACATAATTCAATAGTAGAATGTCACCAGTTTATAATATACAACATCATATGGTTGTTTCTTGAAATGCTGCATAGATTATTTTTTAAATGAAATAAATAAAATGGCGCTTTTAATAGTTGCTTAATTTTGAAAGAAGGACCAGTGTTTCTTCTCTATGCTGCAATCAATTCAAACGTTAGCTTTTTAGGTAAAACTCTTTCAATAAACACAGTCATCATACCATTTTTAAAAATCCAGATTGAAACATGAAATTGGTCAAGTACTGGTGGGGGGTCATTCTAGACAGGAGAATTTAATGGACCACCAGTTGGTGAACTGCAGAACTTTAAAGAGCGGAAGGGAGGGGAGGAGGCAAACAGAAAAGTCTAGCTGGAGAGAGAGGGGTGGTAGAGGTAGCTTGGGACAGGAATCCATGGGAGAACAAGCAGCTTTGCTGAACTTCAAAGACGATCACCTAAAGAGAACCAGCGCACACATTCAGATCACAAGGCTCGTGTGGAGAAAACACATTTGGAAGGAAGATTCATCTTGGGAGAAGTCAATGTAATAAACGGCAGTGACAAACGTGATGGAACCAGAGACCAGCCCAGGGCGGGAGGATGAGGCCACCCCTGAGTTGCAGCCAGGCGTATCTACAAGAAACAAAAAAGTGACAAGAAAAGGTTTCAGAAATGTATTTTTCATTAGCAAAACCAAGCCCTTTGAGGAACCATTGAAGGCTGCAATTGTGGGACTACTTGCTAATGTTCTGAAATAAAAAGATACATAAAATATAAATAATTTTAATAGCCCAAGCTTCACATTACTGACAAAAAAAAGTCTCAGTGTAGATGTGAAAAATACATTGATTTTTTTTTTAAAAGATGTGGTTTCAAAGAAAACAAGAAAAATCATCAAGTTTGACCTTTTCTCTGGATCTCATCCACTCTTTTGCCTGTGAACTCAGTTTGGAACATCAAAATAGCTTCAAACCAATATGAAAATGTGAGGCCGCTGATGCCAAGTGGTGCGGCAAAGTATTTACAATGTACAATGATTCCACAGACTGGGAACTGATAGGCTCTCAGGCTTAACCCTTCCTGCAGTGATTTTATGTATGATATCGAACAATTCCACTATTGCATAGTGGTGAAAGATTCATAACATTGTGATTATCCGAAGTGTTTCAGCCTAAAAAAAGATATAACTGGGGCTTCTAGCTCAAATAGTAATGCATTTCATTTAAGGTACACACAGCATTGTGGAAACGAGATGGATTCAATTATATTTGTACATCTCATGGCTATGATATAAATTTGTTCCAAACTCGATCCATTCTGCTTATTTCTAAATGGCTAAAAGCAACTGGTCAAATGTGAGGAACACCTAAATATCAAGTTTAGGCAATGCAGGATGCAATTATTGCAAGTCCCCTGACCAGCTCTCAAAGAAAGCAGGCTTTTGCTTGTATGGGCTTAAACTGAGTTCTGATGTCTCATATCAGATTGTTTGACTGTTCCTCAAGAACGAAATATTCTCTTTGTCTTGCTCTGTTTTTCTACAGTCTTTCAACTTGTGTTAAGAGCCAGAAAAACCTTAACAAAAAGTCGTTTGACTGGAGCCACGGGGAGTTGGGGAAAGACGAAAAATTAGATAAAGAACAGGGGTAGACAGAAACAGATGGGATGAAATTTGGTATAGTAAAATAATGCAGTAACATAAGAAAGCCTGGTGCATTGTTCAAATGCTGAGGACATGACTCATTTGAAATCTGGCCACAGTGTAGGGAATCCTTAGGTGAGGCAAATCTGGTCTTACTAAATGCTGGCATTTAAATTCTCTCTGGATAATCAATTCTTTCAACTTGGCCCACTTGGAAATGGGCAGGCCAAATTGGCTGAGGCACAGATCTGGGGGAGGTGTGTGTGTGTGTGTGTGTATGTGTGTGTGATAGGTGACAGGTGATGCACAATAACATCTTTGTTATTTAGCATAGCAGGGCTATTCAGAAGTGCCAGATAATTTAAAGACACTTCACATCCAGCAAAACCTTGGTTTATTAAAGTGATTTTAAAGGTAAGTTTGATAAGATTATACCTGTATTGTCTAGTGAAAAATTCACACACAATTACCAAAGGTAGTTTCTTAAACCTGGTTGACCAGCTTTGGAAAATATTAAGCACTTAATGTCAATCCAATGAACAGAATGAGAATTGTGCTGTGTACATGAGAAACAAGTGTTCTTACAGCTTTCTCAGTTTGTAAAATCTGAGCAGCAGCATTTAAAACTCTTTATGTGTGTACTTGAGCATGTACAAATACAAGTAATTGCCTAAAATGTAAAATCTACTGGCCACCAACTATCACATTTACAGACCAATAAAGTAGGAAAGGCAATAAAGCTAAAAAGTTCTAAAGGAAATATCTGCACTGTAAGTAAATACACCTCCTCACCCCACCCCCAAAACACCACACTCTTACACATACACATAGTAAAACAAAACTCCAAATCACGAGAGCAGACCAAAAGGAAAAGGAAAAGCACACATTGGCCGCATATGATGAGTTACATTTTTATACCATGGGATTTATCCAGCCTGAAGTTTAGGGTTAAACCATTCATCAAAGATCAGAGGCTTATGATGAGGATTATGAAAAAATAACTGTCAGAATACAGCAAAAAGATTAGTGCAAAGTACATCTCTTAGGCAGGTCCTAGGAGGCACTACAGACATACATTATGTGCTTCCTCCAAATTAGGCAGAAAGATCTGGATCTTTCCAGTTACCTTTCCTTTGATGTGATCTGCTGTAACTGACCTCTCTATTTTTATAGAAACATGACACATAAATGAAAATAGTGAAAAGCACAGCAGTATGCCTGGAAATCAGTGCCAATGCATACTGTTAGATCATGTTAAAACTTCTCAAGCAGTTTCAGTGGGTTTTTAATTGGAACACAGTAAATAAAAAACTTTTGAAAATCTGAAAAACATTTTTTGTTACTGATGCAAACTCTATCTGCTATTCTAAGTTATATCTCTTCTGGATGGCATTATAATCATTTCATCATCTGAAAACTTAGTTCTGGAAAAAAAAAAAAGCAAATGGAATTTGGTGAATTTTACTGTCCTGATAAAAAGAGCATGACAACGGATGGTTTTCAAATGACTTTAAAAAGCATAGCTTTTTCTTTTTCTTTTTCTGAACTTGTAGAAAGAACAATGACAACAATTAGACTCTTGTAGACATGAAACCTCATATTTATCAAACAATTTTACTATGTATTCTTGACATTAAATACTGAAGGCATATCAACATTTTGAGATTAAATAACTTGTCCTGGTTGATAGTATTTTAACAATTACGTGACTATTTATACTCAGTTATCCAATGCTAACGTCTGGTAAAAAAATTCAGGCATCCAGATGTTTTGTCCACATGATACTGAAAAAAAAAAAAATCCTGAATAGGACCAGTAAATATGGCTATTTAAATAGCTCTAGGCCTATAACAAGTCACTTGGGGGCGATGTGAGTTCTGCAGAAGTAAAATCTGGCTGTTTCTCCCTTTGCCCGAGATAAGGCCAGGCATCAACGGGGCTTAACAAAAAATATTGCTGACTGGCAGGCGGGCTGGCTGCTAGTTTTACACTGTCCCTGCTTGTAAAATGTGAGGGTTACAGAGATCCATCAGCACATTCACTTCCTCCAAGTCTAAAGATGGAGCTGCTCATCATTTACATTTCATTTCAATTCTATGTAAGAGAGAGAAGAAATTCCCAGAGGATCAAAAAAGGGAGAGTGCATCGCAAAGGCTTCTCTAGTGCCAGAGCTTCTGGAGCTCCAGATCTCAGCATGACTGGTGACTTGAGGGTCACAGTCACATGATGTCATGCTCAGAGTGGTGTTGCTTTCAAGCCTTTATCCCCTTTCAGAAAACAAAATCAGCCAGGCTCTACCAGCCCTTCTGTGGAGGTTGGCAGAGCCAGCAGTACAATCGGTTCTAATAGAACTTGTTTTGAAGCAGCTTATGGAATTGCAGTTACTCTCCCTTAATGGTCAGTTTTACTGCATACTGATGGAGAATGTGATTATAGGGTGGACATGTTTCACAGAAAATACATTCTCTCTCTCCTACTTTTGTTCTCACTTGCAGCCAATTGTAAATAGAGTCTGAAACACAGAAAATTAGTTGAGTTATATTAGTAAGTGGGAGGCTGTCCTTCAATTTTGCATACTGAGTTTATTTTTAGGGTATATATGGTATAGATGCCCCCCTTAGTCCCCATTTCTAGCAGCTCTACACAGAATCACACATTTTAATAAGCTTAGGGCACAGGTGTTGCAGGAAAAAAATAATGATGTTTGCCATTCATCTTTCAAATTAAATAATGTGTTTTTAAATAGTAACTTTTTTCATAATACATTATGGGAACAACATTTATCTGTCACATTTTAAAAGATGTATTTGTAATAAATGTAAATTACTTTTAGAAAATCAGTAATTAGGCTCATCAAAAAATAAACAATCTGCCACAAAAAAGATAATCTTTAGCATAGTTAAGTATAATAACTGTTATTTGAATAAGTTAACAAATTAGGGCAGATTGCTTCTGTAATTCATTTCCTATAGCACGAGTTTAGGTGACGGCATTAAGCTTCTGGAGTGGGGGGTGGAGGTGGCATTAGGTACCTCATACTTGGGTGAAATATGACTCTCACATTTGAAAGCTCAAATTTTCTTCTTTAAACTTGATTGAGAAAGCATATTCATCACTGGGGCTTAGAAATGGGAAATAACAGAATCTTTGTGTCACTTTTAGAGACACATCATCATCCTGGAATTATCGATCAATAGCTGTCTTATTAAATATGAAGAGTGGAATGACTTTCTTAAAAAATTTGATGAAAATCAGCCTGTCACCTTCAGGCAAAATTCAAAAATTCTGTTTTTATGAAAACGCCATTAACTTGTCATATATTCTTTCTGCATTTGCTTTCTGCGCCTGTTCTCAATCTGTGTGTGGATAAATAAGAGCCTCTTCTTTAACACCAACTTTCCCCTCCTGTTTGAATTCTTAGACGTGGCCATGATTAGGAGTTGTGACAGCACAGTCGTCCACTGGGGAAGCAAATGTGATGATAGTTACATTAGACAGAAGCATAAAAGGAAGGGCCAAATCAGGAGATGCAGCCTTTAGCCTAATCATTGTTCATCTCCAAGCACTGAAGAGAACGGACAGCTCTCTGTGCAAGAAGCTGAAGTGGAGGGTATTGTTACTGTGCGTGCATTTTGATCATGGAGTATAATTGCGATTTGGATAACCTTTTCATTCTCCCTCAATGGAAGAATTTGAGGCCTTAAATTGTTCAACTACTTCCTCAAATTTTGTATTCTTGCCAGAATGATGTAATAAAGATAATGTCACTAAGAATGTCAATTTTCCCTGGTTTTTTTGTTTGTTTGTTTGCTTGTTTTTTCTTTTGCTTCACAGTTACTTTCATTGTTGGGGGCATTTCTTCTATCTAAATGTCTTATTTAGATAACTGCCTGCCATAATTGGTCATTCTGACTAGCCTTTTCTCTTACCATGGTTTTGCTGACCTGAACTCAATATTTTAAATACATATATGGCACGAGGACTATACGTACCTTTCAGTGAGATGATTTTCATGCTTGGGGAGGGGGTACATTCTACCTATGCATATTTCTATGTCGTTCTTCATGAAGGTTTAGAAGATTTTCTTCACAGGTTAAAGTTTTGGGGCTAGGATGCAATGCAGCCTTGTCTGTTGGCTGATTCGCCTTCAAGGAGAGGTCTTGAACTTTAGATTTGGCTGAAGCAGCGTTATGTTCTTCTGGCATTCCAGATTCACCTGGTTTTTCTGAACTTTCCTTTTCACTGTCAAGCTTTGAAGGAGTAAACTCTAAGTTTTCTGCACAGCCATTGGAAGTTTGGGGCAAACCATTCACTTCCTTTCCAGCCTCAGCTCTTTCCTGAGAGGAAGGACTTGAAAGAGCCACTGTATCTGCATCATCAGCTAAAAGAGAACTATCACCGAACTCAGAAGAACATGCTGTTACTTGTAGTGGCACTGCAGCTTCGCTGGGAACTGCAGATTCATTTGGGGGAGCACTAGAGAAACAAGGCTCCTCTCCATCAGAGTCACCCTCAACACAGGCCTCAAAGAAGCATTCAATGTCTTCCTTGTCATCTAAGCCCGAGTCGGTAGTGTCTAGCGGCAATGGAGTGCTGCTTTTCTCTTCTATGTAATTGGTGACCTCCCCACAATCACTGTCATGAGATGAGAGAGATAAGTATGAATAAAAGTCTCCTTTTCTCAGCTGGATGGGCCGGTGAGAATGCTCCAACACTTTCTCCTTGATTTGAGTTAATGAAGTAGGAGCAGCCACTTCGTTTTCAGGTTGAGATTTACTTTTTAGGGCTGTTGAAGCCATGTCAATGATTTCCTTAACAAAGTTGTGTACTGAACAATCTTCGGCATCTTTTTGATGGAAAACATCTGGCTCACAGTTGCAACAGGAAATGTCGCTGATAGAAGCATTTTCCTCTGTTCCGTTTTCTTCAAGTGCTAGGCAACAACCAGCAGATTTTCCAGCCATACTCGGTGCATCATCAGATGATTTCGGCGGATCAGAGTCTTGTCTGTTGTTAACCCTGGTTTCTAAAGCCAGTTCTGAGAATGACTTCTCAGTGGGGGTAGAAGCAGTGCTTTGATTTTCTAAATGGTGGTGACTTGGACATTTCTTTGGAAGATGTCTAACATCTTGGGAAACAAATTTCTTGCCAGCAGTATTTGAATCATCTAAACTATCCATAAGTGCTTTACACTTACAATGCTCACTCTCTGAAATCTCCTTCCCATTTGAACCAAGATTTTCTGACACCTTTGAAGTCCCATTCAGTTTGCCCTTTTGCCTTTCTGGAATACCTTCAATATTGCCATTTTCCATGTCAGCCACATATGGATCTTTATTAACTTTGAAAATAGTTTTCTTATTTTCACCCTTTGTCCCTAACTCATGGGTATGAGATGAATTCTTACCGTTTCCATTATTTTCAGAGACATGCTTTACAGAGCCATTTAGAAGGGCCTCAATATTCAGAGTATCAGAGGGATTGGTCATCTCACTGCTACTCACATCTTTACTGCCCTTCATCTCATCACTGACATTGCACCTTTTCTTCTCTCTTGTCAAAGACAATTTTGGCCTAATCCATGTCTGTAATTCATTCTTTATATAGTCTAGCCCTGACATCAAGTTGCAGTCTTCATAAATTTCATCATCTGTTGCAATACTGGAGTCGTCATCCTCATCTTTGATGCACAGCTCTTCTTCAGTCAAGGTAAGGGTAGAGCTGGAGAGCAGGTCACTGTCATCTTCATCATCAGTGCAAGCAGAGGTGCAAGAGACATTAACAATCATGCTGACATTGACATCGCTTTCATCAGCCACTGAACGAGTCAGACGCTTCCTGAATGATGCATTCGATTCCGGGATCTTGTTCTTGTGTAACACAATATCCTCTGAGCAAAGAGAGAGCTCGTCACTGCTGCTAAGTTCTGTTAGAGATGCTGCTGAGTCTTCATTGATAGAAGATGCTATGTCCAATGACATCTGGCCAGTAAAAGACATCTTTTGGGAAGTGCTTTGAAGAGTGATATCAGAAACACTTCGCTTTATCTTTTGCTCTGAGGGGCTCTGGATATTCTCCAAACGATTCAGGAGATCTAATGTTCTTTTACTTAGTTCACCAACTGAGCCACTGCTCACGCTTATATCCCCAGAGCTGTGACAGCTAAAAAGATCTTCATTGCTTTTATAGGATGTCAACCAACTTTCTAAAGAAGTACTTCGCTGGAGGCTGTCACTGCCATTTTTAAAGATGCCCAATCCAAATAAATCACCCCCTGGAGAAAGGGACTCAATAGATGAACTACGAGATAAAAGGGAGAGCTGTTTGGCATTCTGCATGCCAGTGAATGTCTTTTCTATATTGCCACTTTTATATGAAATGCGATCCATTTCATGAGATGCACTTGCCAAAATCCTTTCATGGGGAGGTACATCTGGTTGTAACTCTGTAGTCTGATGTTTAGATTTGCATGATTTTTTATCAAAATAAAAACCACGAAGCAGGGGATCCTCCACATGTGCTTTTTCGCTTTGTGACTGTTTCATTATCATTGGTAATTTGAGTTTTGAGCCTTGGAGGTATGAGTAATCATAAAATGTAAACACATCATGTTTTCCTTGTAATTCTTCTCCCAAACAATCAGGGGTATGTTTGGTAACACTGTTTAAATCTCCAACTTTTCCATTTACACAACCCACTGGTGAAATGGACGACTGAGAGCTATTTGGAAGCTTAATGCATTCCCCCTCATCTTTAAATTTTTGCTTTAACACATTAACTGCATCTCCCATTTGTGGGTCCAGATGTTCAGTTTCAAGGTTACTTGGGGACCCATCCACTGCATTGAGCAAGCACATTTCAGAGTTGGTAGTGGTTTCTGTGTCTCCTTCACTGACAATTCCACTCTCACTGCCTGAATTCTGGCTCATGTCTCCTCCATGACATGCGCAGGGCTTTACCAAATTGGAACTGCCTAGAAGATCTGGCAAAGATTTGGTAGATGAAAATGAAGAGTCTTTACTGAGACTCTTAGTTAAAACATTAGGCTGTGTCATGCCAGTGACCTTTGGATTGTTTTTCAGAAATGGCATGTGGTTGTCTTCATAGAGTTCAACATTGTGGAGGCTGTACACCTGGTAAATATGTGGACTGGAGGGGGCAGTAATATTTGAGGCATACTGAGATCCCCCATGGTTATCAGCCTCCTCGTCATAACCAGGGTCCTCATTACTTGTCTCTCCAAGCTTCAAGGAAGGGATGACAGGTTGGGGTTCTTGATCAAGGTCATTTGATTCCTCATTCAGACTAATTAACTTGTTACTTATGTCCATTTCATCCCATTCCAGGGCATCCTCACTCATCCCGTTTAGGTCCATCAAGCCAGGATCAATCACATTCAAAGTCTCCTGTGTGAGAGAAAGAAAAAAAGGAACGAAAAGAATTAGGGAACAACAAGCATGAAAATTTTATCCATTGAAAATCTCTTGGAAGACTCAGGAAAGAAAACTGCCCCAAGCATGGACTTGAAAGATAACCTAATTATCAGCTCTATTCCTCTCTGAAATAACACCCAAAATTTACTGAAATAGGCTTTTTGATCAATAGTAATTTGTTGAAAGCAACAACATAGACTAAAACGTATGATTATTATTGTCAAATTGTAATTTATGGAATTAGCCATTTCCTATTGATTTATCTACATTTTAAATCTTGGATACAGTGAAAACTATCAGGTGAATGAAGGTAAAAAGAGTACAGCCTATGACATCTCCTAAGGTACATTCACACTGATCCTATTTTAGTTCTGGAGTTCATAGTAGAATACTATCTGCAGCCACACATGGCAAACTCCTTCTTGCCTCTATTCATGGGTTCTCCATTTTAAGCAGCTTTTGCCTGGGGACTTAGAGTTGTAGCTACCATGTACAGCATTTTATGGGCCAGAGGCACATGACTGTGTACCCCTTCCTCTGTGTTTCTGTTCAGGGATCTGTCTTTTCAGATCGTGGTGCTGCTCCCAATCAGACATAAGATTAGCAACACTTGACTGTTTCCCTTACCTGTATCTTCCTAGAACCTGAATGCTCCAGGGCAATTTCTTAGTCAAAGTTCTCTCAGTCCCTTTCTTTTCCAGTCTCTCTCTGTGACAGAGATTTCACTTTGGTCCTTGTTAACTTGGCTCACTACTGTTAGTCCTGCCCCCATTTCTTATAGACAGGAACCTCTCACTCCAGCCCACACCAGCCCCAGAATAATTATGTGAAGACTTTCCTGACCACTCCAGGATGAAGTAGCCCAGATTCCCTTATGCTGCCCTCTGCCTGCCCAGTTGGGACCCTTGATGTTTCCTTGGACTTCTTGGCTCTGCATCTGTTTAGATAGAGCTTGACATATTCTGGGACAGAGTAGCTGACTGGACTCCTGGACTCTGTTCAAATTCCTTCACTGTCCTTACTTGCTCTCCAGCTGTTTGAATTCATGCTAGAGCCAAGAAAGATAAGATGTTTTATATATATATAAATATACACACAATGCAGGCCTTGATGGGCTCACCTACAGACAGAAACACAAACAGAACTTCTAAGTTCAGCTTATGCTTATGTAGGGTAGCCAAGCAGATGAGTATGGCACTAGAACTTGCAGACTGGTTGAAGGGCTGACTTTGCTGCTTACCATATGCATGACCTTGGGCAAGTTGCTTAACCTTTCTGAGCAACAGTCTCATTGCCCGTAAAATGGGGATAGCATTATCAATTTTTTGAGATCATTCTGAGTATTAAATAAGCTAGTAATTGCAAAGTGCTGAGGAGGCAGGCAGTATTAGGTGGAGATATATATATATATATATATATACTTTTTTTTTTTTGACAGTCTTGCTCTGTAGCTCAGGCTGGAGTGCAGTAGTGTAATCATGGCTCACTGCAGTCTCAACCTCCCAGGCTCAAACAATCCTTCCACCTTAGCCTCCCAAGTAGCTGAGACTACAGGTGTGTGCCACCACACCTGGCTAATTTTTATTTTTTGTAGAGACAGGGTGTGACTATGTTGCCCAGGCTGGTCTTGAACTCCTGGATTCAAGTGATCCTCCCACCTCGGCCTTCCAAAGTGCTGAGATTACAGGTGTGAGCCACCACATCCAGCCAGTAGCTATAATTCTTAATACATGCAGAATCGCTCTAGTGTGGTCTTGAGTCAATTCATAAAGGGTTTCCTCTGTCTGCTTCATTCTCTTCTTCACATCACACCTTCCAATTTGCTATTAAAACCACAAGGGATTCACGACATGGTAGAAAGAGACAGGTATCACACAGCATAACAGGCTAGCATATTTGTATTAACGTCAGAATTATTTTAACTGGTTGAAAAACAGCCCATGATGCTTTTATTCCTCAGTAGTGGGGGAAAAGCTTCACCTGCAGCACATTAGCAAAACTTTCCTAAGAAGCCCTCAATCCTTCCTGAAACTAATAGTTAAAGGGTACCACACAAACACATTAAGTATAAAATACCCATTCGCACTTTACTATACTGGGTATGTAAGAGATTATCTGTATAGCCTACTTAAGTTTAAGAGTCCAATTACAAGGTAAACATTAATTAAGGGATATTTTTAAATTTTCTAAGAGAAATCTTTCCCACTGCCAATGTTACAGCAGTTAATCTAGTACCCAGCAATCATCATAGTGGCTTAGGTGTGGAGTACATTCACTGTGATGAATTTTTATTAGAGTTTCTGTTTATTCTTTGCTTGCTGATAAAGGAAGTACTAATGACCAGTTAGTATGGCTAATGAATGTTAAAATCTTCAGCTGTAGGAACAATCAATCAGTCTGATCAAATAGTATATTAATTTCAAATACTATCTTGCCTGCCACTGTACTCTGAGAGTGATAATAAATAATTGAATCAGTCTTTCAAAGGAGCTCTTTTTGTAACTCTGTGGTTGACTTTAACATTTAGCAGCACAGATTTTCCACAAGGATCCCAAACCTAGGGGCTCACATGGAGAAGTGGGAATTGTGCCATCTGGATGGGCTGGGAGCTAAGCCCAAGTGACGCCTGCAACTCAGACTCATCTTCCATGACACAGTCGTTTTCTGACCAAATGCTGCCTTTATGGCTTTACGAATTCAAGCCTAAGAAACTATAAAGCTTACAGCAGCACCTAAAGGAAAAAATTCCTTTGCTCAATAAAGTATAGTTGGCCCTCCATATCCATGGGTTCCAAATTCACAAATTCAACCAACTGCAGATCAAATATATTTGTAAAAAAAAATTTCAGTTACAGAAAGAAAAACTTAAATTTTCCCTGTGTCAAGTGATATACAGGCACTGTATGAACTACTATAAGTAATCTAGAGATGATTTAAAGTAAAGAGGATGACCATAGATTATACGCAAATAATAAACCATTTTATATCAGGGACGTGGGCATCTGAGGATTTTGGTATCTGTGTGTGTGTGGTGGGGAAGGAACACTGACAAATAGCTGTAGTTGGAGTCGAAAGTTTCCATAGGAAAAGATTAAACTTTTGGATGTAATATTGTTCTTTTCTCAACTCTCTCCTCCTATAAACCTCTTATATTTATTGTGATTTCTGAAAATTTTTTGTATGTCAATTCCAGGAAATATCTGACAGGATTCATTAGAAAATCATTCACTTTAGACTTTAAATTTTTTTCATATTAAAGAAGTGCTACTCACTCTGCCCTCACTCACTCCCTGCCTGTTGTGGATTAAATTCTGTCAATATTTTCAATAAAATCTCCATTTCCTCAGGATTTAACTTCAACCATAAAATATACCCCTGGGGCAAGAAAATGGGAAAAGTTTCCAAGAAAGACATTAGAATATTTATATAACTAAAAAAGTTCTCTTTTGGAAAAAAAGATTTGCATATACAAAGATGTAACTGATGGGAAAATTATTTGGTTGAATGCTCTCTTTGATGATAGCCCAACATAACCAATAATGCTCAAGCTAATCAAACATTTGTTTTTGTTGTTGTTGTTTTCCCAGAGGAACTATTTGGTACTTTTTTTTCAAAGGCACAATGTTTCTGTCTTTGCTATAGTGATAAATCTAAATGAATTTAGACAAAATCTAAGAGTATTCGAATGAGACCAAATGGATAGGAAGCAGTAAATGAGGTTCCAAAAGAAAGCCTGCAATTCCAGAAATAATTCTGAATTAATTCATGCAAGGGTCTTCTATTAATAAACTTGCTGCATGGGTACAGAATTTTGGCCCAAACCAAGGCATTATATAAATAATTACACACACACACACACACACACACTCTCTCACACACACACCTACCTATACAGATCTGCTCAAGAAACAAATGGAATTAAATAATGCTAGTTTATTTCATTATTTTTGTACTTAGAAGCATTTTATTTACATTAGCACAACATATACAGAGAAAGTAATAAAAGTAGCTGCAGAAATGATGATGATGACGACAAAAGAGAAGAAAGAACCAAGATTCCAACTGTGGCAGGTAATACACATCTCAATTAACACCTTCTGCATGTATATGGCTTTAATTGAGTTAGGACTCCCAAGATTGCATTTCCAGGATTTTCTTAAAATTTTAGCTTAAATGGTGGTATTTAGCTAAAGAGTAAAGATAAAAGAACTTGACAGTCTACAAAACAATAACCTAATAAAGAACTGATATAGCTGCCTCTGGATACCTTTAATTTCCTTTAAAAAGTTGCGTCTTTTGAAAGATTTCTTTCTAAAAAATCTCAAAAAGACTAGGATGAACTGAATGTTACAGTTAAACTTCTGGTACTCAGAATGCGCAGAACCATTAAGGAGGTCTTGTAATATGTGTCTCCCTGTTTATTCTAGATCCAGGAATTTATTGGGCAGCACCACATGCAAAAACCAGGAAGGAGAGATTTATCTGGAGAAAAGTAGGACACAACAATAACGAACACATAAAAGTGACAACAACATAAACAGCAGTAACTGTAATTGAATAAAGATGTATATATTTACCCCAGGGTGAAAAAGCAGAACACACAGGTTTGAGGGGGTGATGGAGAGGTGGAAGAAGATAACATATAGCTCCAGATAGATAAATCAATTTAAACTAGGGGAAATGCCAACGTTCATATATTTACTCTGCTTTTTTTGGTACCCCCCAACCCTGAACCTAAAACCAAAGTGTCTGAGCATTAGTTACATAATTATCTTCCTAAATTAGACTTAGATAGAAATTTTATAAAAACAAAAACAAAAGCAGGGCAGGTACAGTGGCTCCTGCTTGTAATTCCAGCACTTTGAGAGGCTGAGGCAGGAGGATCGCTTGAGCCCAGGAGTTTGAGACCAGTCTGGGAAACATAGTGAGACACTGTCTCAATGTAAAAATTTTTTAAAATTAGTCAGTCATGGTGGCATGTGCCTGTTGTCCTAGCTGCTCTGGAGGCTGAGGCAGAGGATTACTTGAGGCCAGGAGTTCAATGCTGCAGTGAGCCATGATCATGCCACTGCACACCGGCCTGGGCAATAGAGCAATACCCTGTCTCCAAACAAACAAACAAACAAACAAACCATATAAGAACAATGACAAACAGCTGCTTCCATCTCTGACAATGGAAAGATAACTTTTAAGGGAACTCTGAGTTTGTAATACTCTGCCTCTTATTGAGCAGAGAATGGACTCAGAGTTAGCAAGAAAAAATATAGAAGAAAATAGAAATTAGGATAAAAAGAATAATGCTCCACGTTTATCAGCCATTTTGCAACTGGAAGAGGTACTCACACAGGTTTGGCTTTGAATCCTGGATCAGCCCTCCCATATGTTAGCTGTGTGATCCTGGACAAGTTATTTAACTTCTATATGCCTCAGTTCCATCATTTGTTTATCTGGGACAATTACAGTACATTGTATCTACCTTATAGATTGTTGGGAGCTTTAAATTACTAAAATGTATGTAAAGTCCTATGGGGAGAGCCTGGTACATAGTAGGGGTGCAATGACTGGCAGCTATCAGCATATATTCCCTCTGCTGAAGTGAGGAGAGGATAGTAAGGCTGAATCCTAAATAACTGTAACAGTGTTTAAGACTGGAGGTTGGTTTACTAATCTCTTTGGTATGACCAAAGAGTCAATGAAAGAAACATTGATACTTTGGGAGGCCAAGGCGGGCGGATCACGAAGTTAGGAGATCGAGACCATCCTGGTTAACACCGTGAAACCCCGTCTCTACTAAAATACAAAAAATTAGCCAGGCGTGGTGGCGGGCGCCTGTAGTCCCAGCTACTCGGGAGGCTGAGGCAGGAGAATGGTGTGAACTTGGGAGGCGGAGCTTGCAGTGAGCCAAGATTGCACCACTGCACTCCAGCCTGGGCGACAGAGCGAGACTCTGTCTCAAAAAAAAAAAAAAAAAAAAGAAAGAAACACTGATTAGGCCCCTTACTCACCTCTACTGCACTATAAATGAGGTGAAACATTTGTTTTTTCATATCCTAGCTGGACTTATCCCATAAAGATAACCAAATGAGAAAAGACACTTGCCCAGTCCTTAGCAAGGCATAGCTCAAGGACTTTCTATTTCCCGAAAATAACCTTTTTTTAAAAAAAGGCAAGTCCATTGTCTGTGAAATTCTATCACAACTGACACATTAGAGCAATCAAATCCTGCTCACTATCTATCAGATTGACAATAATGTTAAAGTAACTTGTCTCAGCTCAGAAAACGCTTTGAAAGTCTATCTCACACTAATGATCAAAAACTGTTCTAGTGAATGCTCTTTTTCAATAACAAAGCTGATCAGAAACTCAAAACAGACAAGTAAAATCCAAAGTCATCTCACAAATCTCACTAAAATGAGTACTGACATGGACACATTTCCTAGTCTTGACTACACAGATAATTCTGAAATAGTTGAAAATGAAAAATCCATTAGATGTTGTTTTAAAGTAAGTTTTATAACAGTAAAAATTGCCTTTGTTCTCAAAAGGGATCAGGGACAAAAGGGAGTCCAGTGATGGGAAGCAGGGGTTTTTTTCCTATAAATAAACTTCATGAGGACAGGGGCTCTGACTGTCCTGTCTCCACCAGAGCCCCAGTACTTAAAATAGTGCCTGGCATAAAGCAGGTTCTTAAAAAACGATTACTGATTGCCTAGGCATGGTGGCACATGCCTGTAGTCCCAGCTACTCATAAGGCTGAGGCGGGAGGACTTCTTGAGCCCAGGAACTCAAAGCTGCAGTGAGCTATGATTGCACCACTGCATTCCAGCCTGGATGACACAGTGAGATCCTATCTCTAAAAAATAAAAAAGTAAGAAAGGAAAAATTTACTGAGTGATCTGGAGGAAAAAAGTAAAAAGACTTGCCTGTTGTCTCATGAACTGTTGAAGGGATCTGGGGATCTGGAGAAAGGTTATGAGGGTAAACTGTGCTGCGGCAAAATCACCTGGAAAATCCCTGACTTTCAAACTGGTGCAAACTCTGTTATAAAAGCTAATAGCCTCAAAAACATGTTTCATGAAAGAAGCCAGACATAATAAAGTCATATATTGTATGATTCCATTTATATAAAAAATCCAGAATAGGTAAATCTGCAGAGATGAATGAGACTGGTAGTTGTCGGGGCCTAGGGGTGCAGAGGGAGGAATGGGATGCAACTGCTTTACAGGCCTGGGGTTTCCTTTTGGAGATAATGTTTGGAAGTAGAAGTGGTGGTTGCACAACATGGTGAATGTACTAAACACCACAGAACTGCTCACTTTAAAAAGATTAACTTTATGTGAATCAAGGGAAAGCCACTGAATAAACAAAAAAAATCATTTGTAACCTTAGAGAGGGCAGGTGCTAGAGGCCAGTGCATGAGGAAACAAGTACAGGATGTGCTAGAGAGTAGCCTGGAAAAGTCCAGGTTCTCTGGTAAAATTTGAATTGAAATTAGGAGTGTGGCCCTATCAGGTACTGTTCAACACCTTGTTTGTCCTAGCACCAGTCTTGGAAGGAGAACAGAAGCCGAGAAACCACAGAGGTCATAGAATGCACAGGAAACTCTTCAATTGTTCTAATACCTCTACCTCAAAGCACAGTAGCCCATCTCAATTCTCATAACAACCACCCCAGGCAAAAAAACAAAAAACAAAAAACAAAAAACCTATCACTTTTGAATTTGATTTTATATGTGAAGAATAAGTTGCAAAGACCTTGAATGTTCTATAACAGGGTGATTGTGAAGTTGTAGGAAGGACTTCCAAGAAGAAAGAGCAATACAAAAAAAATAAGGGTTTCTTTTCTTCCTTTTCTTACTGTAACTTCAGTTTCCCTGGAGGGGCTGCCCATCTAAGTGCTATTTTGATTAAGAAACTATGGTATAATAAGAAATATATTTGGTCTTTGTCCCAGTTCTCTGGCACAGAGCCCCTAAAGCCCTTGGAATTTCCTAAGTGATAGAATACCTTTTGTTATTCATAATGGCCCCTTTTGATCATACTGAGTTTATGCTAATGAGAAAATTTAGGGCAGGGTCCTGAGATAGCCTCAGGTTGGGGGTGGTCACCAGAAAGACCAAGTGATTAGAGGGCTGGAACTTTCTGCTCCACCTAAGGACCTCTGGAAAAGGGAGGGGTAGGGCTAGAGATGAAAATTGTAACTACCCTTGAACAAAGAGATTTGATGAGCTTCTAGGTTGCAGAATACCTGGAGATGCTAGGTGGATAGTGTACCTGGAGAAACGTGGAAGCCTTGCCCACCCCCTTACCCTGTGCATTTCTTTTACATCTGGCTTTTCCTGAGTTGTATCTTTAAATAAACTGGTAAATGTAAGTAAAGTGTTTCCTTGAGCTCTTAGAGCAATTCTAGCAAGTTATGGTTAGAATAACCTAAGGAAGGGTTGTGGGTGTCAGGCCTCCGAATTTCCATTCCTTTCCTTTTCTGGTAGAGACAAAGGAGACGCGTTTTTTCCGTGAACCCAAAACTCCGGCACCGGTCACGGACTCAGGAAGACAGTCTTTCCTTGGTGTTTAATCATGCGGGGACGCCTGCCTGATTATTCACCCACGTTTCAGAGGTGTCTGACCACACGGGGACGCCTGCCTTGGTCCTTCACCCTTAGCGGCAAGCACCGCTTTTCTGGGGGGCAAGCACCCCCCCATCCCTTTTCTCCATGTCTCTACCCCTTCTCCACTTTCCTGGGGGACAAGCACCCCCCACCCCTTCTCTCCGTGTCTCTACCCTTCTCTTTAAACTTGCCTCCTTCACTATGGGCAACTTTCCACCCTCCATTCCTCCTTCTTCTCCCTTAGCCTGTGTTCTCAAGAACTTAAAACCTTTACACTCTTGCATGACCTAAAACCTAAAAGCCTCATTTTCTTCTGCAATGTTGCTTGGCCCCAATACAAACTTGATAATGACACTAAATGGCCAGAAAACGGCACTTTCGATTTCTCCATCCTACAAGACCTAGATAATTCTTGTCATAAAATGGGCAAATGGTCTGAGGTCCCTGACGTCCAGGCACTTTTACACATTGGTCTCTCCCTAGTCTCTGTTCCTAATGCAACTCATCCCAAATCTTCCTTCTTTCCCTCCCGCCTGTCCCTTCAGTCCCAATCCCAAGCATCTCTGAGTCTTCTGAATCCTTCTTTTCTACGGACCCCTCTGACCTATCCCCTCCTCTCCAGGCTGCTCCTGGCCAGGCCAAGCTAGGTCCCAATTTGTCCTCAGCCTCCGCTCCCCAATCCTATAATCCTTTTGTCACCTTCCCTCCTCACACCGGGTCTGGTTTGGCTTACAGTTTCATTCGGCGACTAGCCCTCCCCGACCTGCCCAGCAATTCCCTCTTAAATAAAAGGTGGCTGGAGCTAAAGGCATAGTCAAGGTTAATGCTCCTTTTTCCTTTATCCGACCTCTCCCAAATCAGTTAGCGTTTAGACTCTTTTTCATCAAATATAAAAATCCAGACCAGTCCACGGCCCATCTGGCAACAACCCTTAGATGCTTTACCGCCCTAGACCCAGAAGGGCCAGAGGGCCGTCTTATTCTCAACATACATTTTATTACCCAATCCACTCCTGACATTAAATAAAACTCCAAAAATTAAATTCCGGCCCTCAAACCCCAAAACAGGACTTAATTAAACTCGCCTTCAATGTGTATAATAATAAGAGGAAAGGCAGCCAAGTAGCAATGTGTTTCTGAGTTGCAATTCCTTGCCTCCACTGTGAGACAAACCCCAGCTACATCTCCAGCGCACAAGAACTTCCAAATACCTGAACCGCAGCTGCCAGGGGTTCCTCCAGGACCTCCTCCCCCAGGAACTTGCTTCAAGTGCCGGAAATCTGGCCACTGGGCCAAGGACTGCCCACAGCCCGGGATTCCTCCCAAGCCGTGTCCCATCTGTGCAGGGACTCACTGGAAATCAGACTGCCCAGCTCACCCAGCAGCCACTCCTAGAGCCCCTAAAGCTCTAGCCCAAGGCTCTCTGACTGACTCCTTCCCAGATCTTCTCAGCTTAGCAGCTGAAGACTGATGCTGCCGATCATGTACCCCTTACCATCTCATTAAAACCTAATCACCCTTACCCTGCTCAACACCAATATCCCATTCCACAGCACGCTTTAAAAGGATTAAAGTCTGTTATCACTCACCTGTTACAGCATGGCCTTTTAAAGCCTATAAACTCTTCTTACAATTCCCTCATTTTACCTGTCCAAAAACCGACAAGTCTTACAGGTTAGTTAAGGATGTGTGCCTTATCAACCAAATTGTTTTTGCCTATCCACCCCATGGTGCCAAACCCATATACTCTCCTATCCTCAATACCTCCCTCCACAACCCTTTATTCTGTTCTGGATCTCAAACATGCTTTCTTTACTATTCCTTTGCACCCTTCATCCCAGGCTCTCTTCGCTTTCACTTGGACTGACCCTGACACCCATCAGGCTCAACAAATTACCTGGGCTGTACTGCCGCAAGGCTTCACAGACAGCCCCCGTTACTTCAGTCAAGCCAGAGTTCTTACACAAGAGCCAGGACCGCGCCCTGTAGCCTTTTTAGCCAAACAACTTGACCTTACTGTTTTAGCATAGCCCTCATGTCTGCATGCGGCGGCTGCCACTGCCCTAATACTTTTAGAGACCCTCAAAATCACAAACTATGCTCAACTCACTCTCTACAGTTCTCATAACTTCCAAAATCTATTTTCTTCCTCCCACCTGATGCATATACTTTCTGCTCCCTGGCTCCTTCAGCTATACTCACTTTTTGTTGAGTCTCCCACAATTACCATTGTTCCTGGCCCAGACTTCAATCCGGCTTCCCACATTATTCCTGATACCACACCTGACCCCCATGACTGTATCTCTCTGATCCACCTGACATTCACTCCATTTCCCCATATTTCCTTCTTTTCTGTTCCTCACCCTGATCACACTTGGTTTATTGATGGCAGTTCCACCAGGCCTAATCGCCACTCACCAGCAAAGGCAGGCTATGCTATAGTTATCTTCCACATCTATCATTGAGCCTACTGCTCTGCCCCCTCCACTACCTCTCAGCAAGCTGAACTCATTGCCTTAACTTGGGCCCTCACTCTTGCAAAGAGACTACATGTCAATATTTATACTGACTCTAAATATGCCTTCCATATCCTGCACCACCATGCTGTTATATGGGCTGAAAGAGAATCCTCACTACACAAGGATCCTCCATCATTAATGCCTCTTTAATAAAAATGCTTCTCAAAGCAGCTCTACTTCCAAAGGAAGCTGCAGTCATTCACTGCAAGGGCCATCAAAAGGCATCAGATCCCATCACCCAGGACAATGCTTATGCTGATAAGGTAGCTAAAAAGCAACTAGTGTTCCAACTTCTATCCCTCACAGCAGTTTTTCTCTTTCTCATCTGGCCACTCCCACGTACTCCTCCACTGAAACTTCCATCTATCAATCTCTTCCCACACAAGGCAAATGGTTCTTGGACCAAGGAAAATATCTCCTTTCAACCTCACAGGCCCATTCTATTCTGTTGTCATTTCATAACCTCTTCCATGTAGGTTACAAGCCACTAGCCCACCTCTTAGAACCTCTCATTTCCTTTCCATCATGGAAATCTATCCTCAAGGAAATCACTTTTCAGTGTTCCATCTGCTATTCTACTACTCCGCAGGGACTGTTTAGGCCCCCCACCCTTCCCTACACATCAAGCTTGGGTATTTGCCCCTGCCCAGGACTGACAAATTGACTTTACTCACAGGCCCTGAGTCAGGAAACTAAAATACCTCTTGGTCTAGGTAGACACTTTCACTGGATGGGTAGAGGCCTTTCCCGCAGGGTCTGAGAAGGCCATGGTGGTCATTTCTTCCCTTCTGTCAGACATAATTCCTCGGTTTGCCCTTCCCACCTCTATATAGTCCAATAACGGACCGGCCTTTATTAGTCAAATCACCCAAGCAGTTTCTCAGGCTCTTGGTATTCAGTGAACTAATGGTCTTCTAAAAACACACATCACCAAGCTCAGCCACCAACTTAAAAAGGACTGGACAATACTTTTACCACTTTGCCTTCTCAGAATTTGGGCCTGTCCTCAGAATGCTACAGGGTACAGCCCATTTGAGCTCCTATATGGACACTCCTTTTTATTAAGCCCTAGTCTCATTCCAGACACCAGCCCAACTTGGACGGCGCCCCAAAAACTTGTCATCCCTACTATCTTCTGTCTAGTCATACTCCTATTCACCGTTCTCAACTACTCATAAATGCCCTGCTCTTGTTTACACTGCCGGATTACACTGTTTTTCCAAGTCATCACAGCTGATGTCTCCTGGTGCTATCCCCAAACTGCCACTCTTAACTCTTAAAGTAAATAAATAATCTTTGCTGGCAGGGCTATGCTGAATCTCCTTAGGCACTCTCTAATTGGATGTCCTAGACCCTCCCAATTCTTAGTCCTTTAATACCTGTTTTTCTCCTTCTCTTATTCCGTTTAGTTTTTCAATTCATACAAAACCGTATCGAGGCCATCACCAATAATTTTATATGACAGATGCTTCTTCTAACAACCCCACAATACCACCCCTTACCACAAAATCTTCCTTCAGCTTAATCTCTCCCACTCCAGGTTCCCATGCCGCCCCTAATCCCGCTCAAAGCAGTCCTGAGAAACATCGCCCATTATCTCTCCATACCACCCCCAAAAAATTTTCACCACCCCAACACTTTACCACTATTTCATTTTATTTTTCTCATTAATATAAGAAGACAGGAATGTCAGGCCTCTGAGCCCAAGCTAAGCCATCATATCCCCTGTGACCTGCACTTACACATCCAGATGGCTGGTTCCTGCCTTAACTGATGACATTACCTTGTGAAACTCCTTCTCCTGGCTCATCCTGGCTCAAAAGCTCCCCTGCTGAGCACCTTGTGATCCCCCCGCCCACCCAGCCCCTGTCTGCCAGAGAACACCCCCTTTGACTGTAATTTTCCTTTACCTACCCAAATCCTATAAAACAGCCCCACCCCATCTCCCTTAGCTGACTGTCTTTTTGGACTCAGCACACCTTCACCCAGGTGAAATAAACAGCCTTGTTGCTCACACAAAGCCTGTTTGGTGGTCTCTTCACATGGACATGAGTGGGGATTTACAGCCTGTGGGCCAGAAGGATAGGAATTTGCACGATTGGCATCTGAAGTGAAGGCAGTCTTGTGGGACTGAACACTTTCACGTATGGGATCTGATGCTTAACTCCAGATAGATAGTGTCAAAGTTGGATTAAATAGTAGGACACCCAGCTCATGCCTGGAGAGCAGACAGTGGCTTGGTGTAAAAAAACCCCACAAATTTGCTGTCAGAGTGTGTGTAGAGAAACTTTTAAGTGTGTGCAGAGAAACTTTTTATAGAGAAGCAATATATTTGTGCCAATAAATCAAAGAATTAGATACTGTCATAATTTCTAAAGAATTCTCAGGTGCAGCAACTTCAGTTTTGATAGTATTATAGGTAGGTGGCAACAGATGAATCTCTTGCATCAAGCTATGTTTTTCTTAAACAAGTTAATTCTTGTGCAAATCATTATTCATAGTTGTTAAGCATCTACTGTAGAAAAAAGTTACTTTCCCACCCAACTCTGAATGTTTCACTAGAAGTAACTTGAAAAATAATCTACTTTTCACTGGCAAATAAATTACCTTGACTGTTGCTTTATATGTCAACACACTGTAATTTTTATTACACTCAGAAGAGCCTGAATAGGAAAACTGGTTTGTGTTTTTTCTTCTCAGTCTCTATATTCTGTGTTTCCCTGGAATTTCCCCACAGAGTTTCAAGAAAGTACCTAAATTTAGGACTGTGTAAAGATGAATTTTTAAAAAATTTAGGAAGAGTTTTTCAAATAAAAAGAATTTCTCTTTCTTACCTCTTTAGTATTACATAGAACTGAAACAAATAAAAGAAAGTTCAAGGGAAAAATAACATCAATGAATTTGTAAAAATCCCAACTGCAATGAAATGGTGGCATTTTCTTCATTCTACCATATGGTAAATCTGTTTGAAGGGCAATGACAGAACCACATGCAAAGTTGCCTACATTCTTTCCCCCCAATGATAACATCTGGCCCCACTTTTTTTCCTGACATTGCTCAGGAATTGACATATCATGTGAGTTTTGTACCTCTGGATGTAATTTTTGCCTCGCCTTTGCCTTAGGGAAAAGTATACCCTTCTCCCTCCTTTATGATAATGATCTTACATTAATAAAAACTTACATTTTTTAAAACCTACAATGCGTATTGGTAGAAAAGAGGTGAATCGTCATGTAAACAAGTGATGTTTTCTAACATACGAATTTTCCTGTGAGATAGATTTCAGGTTCCAACTTTCAAACTCAGTTTCAAGAACACAAGATTCTTGGCATGATCCTGAGGTAGTCAAATGTACAAGGAGAGCTTTGCCAACATGGGGGTTTACCTGAAAAGCCTTATATCAGATAATAGAGTTCACTCATGTTTAGGAACTGTGCCCTTTACAGTTCTGATATAAGGCTTTTCAAATAAAAAAGCAACTGTCCACTCTCCAGACATGAGCTGGGTGTCTTACTATTTAATCCAACGTTGACACTATCTATCTGGAGTTAGTATCAGATCCCATATGTGAGAGGGCTCAGTCCTACAAGACTGCCTTCACTTCAGATGCCAATCATGCAAGTCCCCATCCTTCTGACTCACAGTTACAGTTGTAACCTAACCATGGGAACATTATTTTTTTTTTATTGAGAGCCTCTTGTGTCTTCATTCTCAATGAGGACACATTGGGAGCCAACATTATATCATTACTGTTCTTGTTTGCTCCTCTCAGATAAATATAATATGATTTTTGTTGTTTTTTAATAATGAGACTATGATTACAACTCATTCAGAGAAAAAAAATAATAAAATGTTGATCAGTTTGGATTAGCAAATTAAGAATGACCAAAAATGGCACACATTATCTTAGTCTTTTTTTCCTCTTAACTAAGCCAGTCAAGGAAACTTGTCTTGCTTTCCTCATGCTTATCATCTGATTGGCCCAGGGTTTAAGCTAATTAATAGGCGGGTCAGCTATGAATCATTTTCTTAAGATGGTTTAACCCTTGTTCTACATCTGATTTTATTTCATTTAACATATCTTTGCTTTAATAGCCTCTCATAAAGATAACTGCTTTTAGACTTAGTGGAGATTAAAAAGTCTCAGAATTGCTAGAACACCTCTGTTGAGTCCCCTCCATAAAAATGGCTGGGAAGTTTACAAGTTACACTGGTGCTAGAAAGGTTGCCTGAAATTTCAGGATGAATTTTTCTAGAAGGCAATACACATTTTTGAAGTAAATTTCCAAGAGATTTTATACTCTGATTCCTATGCTACAGTCCCCAGACACATTAAAAACATAGACTCCCTAGGGGGATTTTCTTTTTGCGATCTCAAGGGAAACACACTTAGGATCCTGAGATCCAGTTAAATTTAAGAACTAAATCTTGACTGGAATAGAAGTTCTTGTCCTGGGCTCTTACACAGGATCTTGAGAGTTTTAAATGTCAGGACCTTAATTCAAACTGTAGCCCAAATCACAGATTCCCAAATCAAAGAAATGTACATTTCAATCTAGAGAAAAAGGATTTCAAAATGTGAATTCATTTTGTAAATTTAAAAAAAAAAGGAGCATTAGGGGGTTGGGATCAGTTTAATCCCCTAAAATTCTTTGCAAAAAATAACCAAAATAACTGCAAGTCCCAAACTCTAGGATATGGGGCCTTGAGCTAGCAACTAAGGGACTATGACTGAGTTTATAGCACAGATTTGTAAGACATTGACCGGCTAGTGGAGTTAATTACCTGGGCCATGCCTGCTGAATTTATTTCTCCAGGCACTGGACAATGGTAGCATTTGTGAATATCTCTGCTTTGCTTGCATTCAGCGCAGAGTGTAGGATACTTTGCACTACATAAAGCTTGGTTGCTTTTTTCTCTTAACAAATAGCAAGCAATCAGGGAAATAAAATACCAGGTGACCTCCACCTTTTGAGAAAAATCAACAATATTTCTCAAAGGTCTATTCTGCAAGACATTCTCCTGGCAAATGTCATGGCTGTGATTACTGAGCATAAGGAATACTTGGATAAACGGAGATCCCTTATGCCTACCTGTAGATAGTTTCCATCCTAAGCTGACAAAGGCTTTATTTTTTTCTCTAAAATTGAAGCCCCCTGCTCCCAACCCCAACAAATTAATCATTTTCCTTCGTTATTTAGTAAAGTCACTAGATGAGCTGTGTGTGACTCCATAAACTTTAGGAACTCACTTATTATGTTGCCTGATCAGCCCTTGCATTTATTTACACAGTGTACCCATAAAACCCAGCTTTCATTAGTGCTGGGGAGGAACAGCCCTGCTCCCTTTGCTGGGGAAGGTGAAGCTGGAGAAGATAATTAACCATGAAACAATAAGGAGGCTTGCTGGGTAAGCAGTAGTGTGAAAACAGTTACTCCTCACAAAAGAGGGGAAATTAGCTTGCTGGATAAAAAAGGAAGTGTCAGATTGAAGACTGAAAGGCCTGCCAACAGAAGTAGATAGCTCTATGCATCATTAATGAAATTTTTTAACACTTAAACGCCACAGCTGTCCACATTTAAATGCATGTAAATGCCATGTGTTTCCAGAGATTAATATGCATGTTAAAATATTTCTTTCCCCTTAAACTTCTAGCTGTTGTCTCTGTCTGTTTTATTTCACCTACTTTCTTTCTAAGAATAAAAATGCGCCAGCTTTCTCAGCTTTATGTCCTCATTTCCAAAGCCCACGTACACTGAGCATCTTAGAGATGGGCAGCACGCTCATTATATTTTAACAAACACATTATTTTACATTCATAATACTGATATTTTAGTAAACAAAAAGTTTGTTTTGATTTTGCTGCTTCACAGAGTGAAGACTTATGATGTGCGTTTCCTTTCAAAACTTCCTCCTAGAGCATTAGTGCTCCCTGAAGCAGCCCCATTTTGGCAGAAATTCAGTTCTGTGCAGTGCCAAAAGAAATAGAATAAACAAACACTGCTCCATGCAGCTGGCGAGATAATTTACATATTACTGCACACCAAACATGAAGACCTGAATATGGATTAGAGCTACGGTGATGACACAAATGTCATATAGATAAAGAGAAACAAAATTCAACACATCGTTGTTTATTTTACCACTGCTACTGTATGAGTGCTGCTCAGAAAGAAAAAAAATGGAGGAATTGCTTTTTGAAAATTGGACTCCCTTCCATATTTGAAGTGAGTTCTTTCAGACCGTAAAACAAGAAAAGAAAGGAGCAAAAAGCATGGATTATTTTGGATCTCTTAATATTCTCTACTTTTGCTTTGTGAGTTAAAACAATTTTAATGTGCATCAATTTAGACGAGGTGAGTTAGTAATCTTATAGGAATAACCTTTAAAATACAAAAACACCTGAATTCTTGCCCAGCCCTTTCTCCACCCTTGATAATTTCAGCTGACCACTGAGCTCTTTAACTGAGAATGAGGTCCTTGGTTAGGGAGGTGCAGTAGGCAATATGGGCCCATAAAAGTTCCTTCAGGAAATACTATCCCATGGACAGGAGTTGTCTTAGAGTGCTCAGCTAATGTGTCTTCTCTCTTCATCCCTGCATGTGCAGATTTATGCAAATCAATTGACCCTTTCTGACCTCAGCTAGATGTATAGGTATTCTTGGAAAGAAGGGACATCTCTCTGGATAATTATTGCTGTAACTCCTTTTCTAATTATTGGGGATGACAAGAGTTAAGAAAGTAACACAAATAATAATGATGGTGATAGGGTGAAGAACAAAGACAATATGAGATGTTTTAGTCCACACCAAATTAAAAATTCTTTAACATGCATTGGACAAAGTTGACTTTTCTATACTTGCAAAACTGCTCTTGAAATGTGGTTTTTTTGGGAGCTTCTAGTCCTTTAATCTTTACAGGAACAGTATTATTATGACCACTCTTTCTCAAGTGTAAAAACAAAGGGACAAGTCAGGCCCACATAGGTGAATCTAGTTATGTATCATTAAAGTTTAATAGTTAAGGAATGATCTTTACAATTTAGGGAATAAACAATGTGAGAAGGTTCAAGGGAGTTGGTGTTATTTCACCAGGTGAGTAAAAGGCTACTTCTTTTCTATAGTATTTGAAAAGTTATTGGACAGGAAAAGTTCTTTATTTCCACAACTCTAAAACTCAAGAAATGGAATGATATTGCCACAAGAAAAAATAGGTGAGATACACAAGAAGTAACCATTATTAAAAAGGCAATTTAATATTCTCACAGTCTCATGAAAATTTGTGAAAAACTTATCACTAGACTTTTTTCAAAACAGAAGAGATAACAATGTATTTAGGATAATCACATGAATCACTTTCAAACCAAGCTTTTTTTTTTTTTTTTTTTTGAGACGGAATCTCGCTCTGTCGCCCAGGCTGGGGTGCAGTGGCCGGATCTCAGCTCACTGCAAGCTCCACCTCCCGGGTTTATGCCATTCTCCTGCCTCAGCCTCCAGAGTAGCTGGGACCACAGGCGCCCGCCACCTCGCCCGGCTAGTTTTTTGTATTTTTTTTAGTAGAGACGGGGTTTCACCGTGTTAGCCAGGATGGTCTTGATCTCCTGACCTTGTGATCTGCCCGTCTCGACCTCCCAAAGTGCTGGGATTACAGGCTTGAGCCACCGCGCCCGGCCCAAACCAAGCTTTTAAGGCATTCCATAATTTTGTCACATAAAATGAGTCAAATTTAAGTCTTTTTTTCTTTTTTTCCGGAGACATGGTCTTGCTCTGTCACCCAGGATGGAGTGCAGTGGTGCAGTCACAGTTTACCGCAGCCTTGAGCTCCTGCACTCAAGCAATCTTCCCCCCATCAGCCTCTTGCGCCACCACGCCTGGCAAATTTTTTAAATTTGTATGTAGAGGTGGGGTCTCATTATGTTGCCCAGGTCGGTCTGGAACTCCTGGACTCAAGCGATCCTCCTGCCTTTGGCCTTCCAAAGCCCCCCACTTTGAGATGGAGTCTCGCTCTGTCGCCCAGGCTAGAGTGCAGTGGGGCCATCACGGGCTCACTGCAACCTCTGCCTCCTAGGTTTAAAGGAGTCTCCCACCTCAGCCTCCCAAGTAGCTGGGACTACAAGTGTGAGCCACCACGCCCAGCCAATAAATATTTTTTGAATAATGAATGAATACATAAATGTGGTTTATACTACCCTTACTCCAGTCTCTCAATATTCAATCTTAAACTCCTTTAAACATTTCTCTGGTAACCCAGACCTTAGTGATTTCCAGCTTATTTGATTCTTACACTAGAGATAGAATCACATAATTTAGCACTTGCATTCATGTATGCATTCAACAAATGTTCACTGAGTTTTTTGTGTGTGTGTAGGGGGACAGGGTTTTGCTCTGTCGCCCGGGCTGGAGTGTAGTGGCGCAATCTTGGCTCACTGCAACCTCTGCCTCCCGGGCTCAAGCAATCCTCCCACCTCAGCCTTCCAAGTAGCTGGGACCACAGAAACACACCAGCGCCCCTGGTTAATGTTTGTATTTTTAGTAGAGAAGGGCTTTTGCCATGTTGCTCAGGCTGGTCTCTAATTCCTGGCCTCAAGCAATCCAACTGCCTCAGCCTCCCAAAGTGTTGGAATTAGAGGCGTGAGCCACTGGCCCAGGGATCACTGAATATTTGTTACATAGTACTGCCCAAGCACTGAGCAGATATAAAGGTGAATCAAGCAGACTCACCTCTCAAGTGTCTTACAGTTTAGTATTTAGTTTTGTAATTGGTGCTGTCATTTTCACCCCACACATAGTTTGGAATAACTACTGTCTCAACTATGTCAATATTATCTTGCAGATTCCTTGAGTGTAAAGCTCATGTCCTGTTCTATTTCTGGGTAGGCAAATCCCAGAACAATGCTGCGCATACGGCAGGTACTCAGATGGTACTTCTTGATTATCTGCCTAAAGGTTCAGTTCCTTTCAATCCATGGAAACATACCACAAACCATCCTTGCAAATAGATTAAATATTCAGAATCCAATATTTGCATAATCAGCAGTGATACATTAATAGTACTAAGGCTATAGGAAGAACAGTTAATCAATACTAAAATAGCCTTCAGACCATAGTCCTATGGGTTTGCTTGTACTATTTTGCACTGCTACTCTCCTCTATGCGATAATTAGCTTTTTCAATATCGGTATTTCAATGTTAACCCCCTGGATGACTAAACATAGCATCTTTTCTTTGATATTCTGCAGACTTACCCATTTATATGTTAAAAAATCATAAACACAATTCGAGGGAAACAACAGACTTAAAACATTAGACCTAAATGAAAAAGAAAATTAGAGTAAATCTGATCTTCTATAGTGGGGTAAGAAAATTATTTGACACCAGTGGCACTTCCACTTAAATGTCTTCTCTTCAGTCAAAATGTAAATGTGACTGCTACTTCATGATCAGGGGGTTGATACTGAGGCTTAATATCTATTATTTCTAGACTAATACTTCTCAACCTTTTTCAAGTCATAACACATAGAAAATGCTATCATAGATTTGCATACTGGGAAGGAAGTTGCTCACTGCAGAAGGCAAGTAGCCTATAGTTCTCCCCAGTCTCCCCTTCCCCACCCATCTCTCCTCCTACACACAGGATGATGATTTCAATATCTTAGCCCACATCTAAATGATTCATGGTACATGGCTGGGCAACTTCCAGTATAACTAGAGGTTTCTTTGGTTGGCAAAACCATGAATATATGATAACATGAAGGAGTAGTTCAATGAAGGCTAAATTAATGACAGACTGAGATAGGAAGAAAAAAATAAATAAGTATACAAAAGAAATTTATTATAAACTTTTGAGACAACTTCATTCATTCAATAAATATTCAACATATTTATTGAATACCAGGTACTGAGTAAGATAGATATGAACCCAGTAGGTCAGATTATAATTTGTGATAAAATACAAGAGGAGGCCAGGAAAAGTTTGCATGAGGAAATGGCTTTGAGCTGGGATAATAAGAATTCTCTGGGAAGGAACTCAGGGTATGGGTGGGTGATGAAGGCAGAAGGAAGAAGGCTGTAGGCAGGAGGGAGCATGTTGCATCTGAGGGCTTGACAGTAGGCAGAGGGTCTGGCCTGCAATGAGAAAGGTTATGTGCCTGAAGAAGCAGGCAAGATAGGATAATCAGATTGTGTTTTTAAAAGATTACATAGGCTTCAGTGTAAAGAACAGCTGGAAGTGGGTAAAAGTTGATGTGGGGAAGGCAATATTATAGGCTATAGGTAAGTGGCACTGATAAGAATAGGAAGAATAACAACTAACATTTATTGGATACTTTCTTTGTGCCAAGCAAAATCCTAAGCACTTTATAGGTATTAACTCATTTATGAGAGATTCTGGTAGGTTGGGCTAAGGTGGTGATACTGCAGTTAGAGAAAAGTAGATGGATTTATGAGCTCTTTAGAAAGTAAAACCAATCAGACCCATTAATGGACTAGATGGACTGATAATGAGTGAGGTGTCAAGGATGACCCATGATTGTGGGAAAGACTGAAGAGATTGTGCTCTCTCTCCTTGACAGACAGAATAATGGAGTTTGCCAAGGAAGATTGGCAGTTTTATTTTTGACAAACTGAGTTTGAAATGCCTTTAGGAAATCTCAGTAGAGCTGTGGAGCTGTATGTATGCGTTTAGAACTCAGATGAGTAGTTCTTGAAGTTATGGGCATTGAGTGAGATTGCCTAGAGAGAAAGAAGAGAATGAAAAGAGCATCTAGACTCAAAACCTGGGTAGAGAAAGATGAACAGAGAAAATGGAAAGATCAATGTAAGCAAAAGTAATCAGACTTCTAAGAAGTATCTACAAAAAAAAAAATAAGAGTAGTCAGAGAGAAATTTGGGAAGAGGAGGTATTTGAGCTGGACTCTGGGAGTCAGGTAGGATTTTTAGAAGAACTTTTCTTCTATAAAGTGATGCATTTTACAATTCTGTAGGAATGTTTTTTTAACTTAGCAAAATATAAAGAAAATAAAAATCATTCTTAATAACTCAGAGATAACATCTGTAAATATTTGATGGCTCATTATGCATACATGACATGAACAGCATTACATGCATACCCATTTTTCATTCTTTGTGAATCACAAATATTTCTGTTTTGTTTTTTATTTATTTATTCTTTTCTTTATAGAGACAAGGTTTCACCAAGTTGTCCAGGCTGGTCTTAAACTCCTGACCTCAGGTGATATGCCTGCCTTGGCCTCCCGAAGTGCTGGGATTACAGGCGTGAGCCACCATGCCTGGCCACAAATACTTCTTAATTCATAAAATATTTCCTTTTAAAAAATCTTTTAAGACAGAGTCTCACTCTGTTGCCCAGGCTGAAGTGCAATGGTGCAGTCTTGGCTCACTGCAGCCTCCGCCTCCTGGATTCAAGCAATTCACCTGCCTCAGCCTCCTGAGTAGCTAAGATTACAGGCATACACTGCCACACCTGGCTAATTTTTATATTTTTAGTAGAAATGGGGTTTCACCATATTGGCCAGGCTGGTCTCAGACTCCTGACCTCAAGTGATCTGCCCATCTTGACCTCCCAAAATGCTGGAATTACAGGTGTGAGCCACTGTGCCCAGACTTCATAAAATATTTCTAAGAAACATGATTTTTAAGGATGTTAAATACTCTTAAAGGCTTACTTAAAACCCATATTGTTAGAAATTCATATTTCCAATTTTTTCTACTTTTGTAAATAAAGCATGATGAATATCTTTATATGCATAGTTCAGGTTATTTTCTGAGAGTAAATTTGATAAAGATAAATACTAGGCCAAAGGATGTGAACACTTTTCAGTATATTAATAAATAGCTAAAGATTATGTGAATTTGCAACCAATTCTACCTCTCTAACACTGAAATTTGTCTTTAATTTTCCCTGTTTTTGATGAGTAAATAAATAGCAAATGACAAACTGTAACTTTGTATTTCTTTCACTACTATTTGGATTGGATATTTATTCATAGGTTTAGTAACCATTTGTACTTACTACTTTGTGAATCACTTGGTCATATCTTCTGCCCATTTCTGGGATACTTACAGCCAACTGCATAGGTAGGCTATTCTTGGGGCAAAATATTTATATAGTCACAGTGGGACCAGACTATGGAGGCTTGGAAGGTTATGAACTTTGATTTACAAGCAAAATGAAACCAAAACATATCCTTGCTGAGTGGGATAATATAATTACAATAAATAAAAAATTCCCAAACTGAAATGCAGAGAAAAAAGTAAAAAGAATAAAACATCCCAAGAACTGTGGGAAATTTTCTAAAGGTATAACATATGTATAATTGGGATACCAGAAAGCAAAGAAATAATGGAGTTGAATATTTGAAGTGAAATGGTTGAGGGTATTTCAAAACTAATGACAGACAAATCATAGAGCCAGGAAGCAGGATAAATACCAAAAAATCTATGCTTAGGCAAATCATACACAAATTGTAGAAAATGAAAGACAAACAGAAAATCTTAAAAGATGCCAGAGGGTAAAAAGCTGTATCCATAGAGGAATAAGGATAAGAACCACAGTGGACTTCTCATCAGAAATCATTCAAGCAAGAAGAGAGTGAAGTGAAATATTTAAAGTGCTATAAGAAAAAGACCACCAACCTATAATTCCAAATCTAGAAATTCTCCTTCAAAGGTGAAGGATAAATAAAGACTTTCTCAGACAAACAAAACCTGGGTGGTTTCATTGCCAATAGAACTGCCCTACAAAAAATATTAAAAATAGTTATTTAGGGAGAAGGAAATAACATAGGTAAGAAACCTGTATCGACATAAAGAAAGAATCCTCAGAGAAGGAATAAATGAAGATAAAATCAAATCTTTCAATTTTCTTATTTTTAATTGATCTAAAAGAAAACTGTTTAAATTAACAGTATTACCAATGTACTGGGTGATTAGGCCATATATATAAATAAAATGAATGACAGCAATGCTGTAAGAAATGGGAGGGAGGAATTGAGTATACTCTGTTATAAGTTACCTGCACTATACATGTGAATCTGTATAGTATTGTTTGAAGGTAAACTTGGATTTGTTTAAAATGTTTATGGCAAGCTCTAGGATAACCTCTAATTTTTTTTTAAATAAGTATAATTGATAAATTAAGAGAGGAAACAAAATGAAATGATATAAAGTGTTAATTTAAAATAAAAAAAAGCAGAAAAAGAGGGAAAAAAGAAAGAACAAATGCAATGAATAAACACAGTTACTAATATGATAGATATTAATCTAACTATATTAATAATCACTTTAAATATGAAGGGTCTAAGTGATGCAATTAAAATATAGAGATTTTCAGAATAGACAAAAGAACAAGACCCAACTATATGCTGTCTATACAAACTCACTATTTATTTATTTATTTATTTATTTATTTATTTATTTTTGAGACACAGTGTCACTCTGTTGCCCAGGCTGGCATGTAGTGGTAAATCATGTCTCACTGCAGCCTTGACTTCCTGGGCTCAAGTGATCCTCTCACCACTGCCTCTTGAGCAGCTGAGACCACAGGTATGTACCACCATGCCCAGCTAATTTTTGTATTTTTTTTTGCATAGATGGGTTTTTGCTATGTTGCCCAGGTTAGTCTCGAACTTCTGAGCTCAAGCAATCTGGCCACTTTGGCCTCCCAAAATGCTGGGATCACAGGCATGAGTCACAGCACCTGGCTCACAAACCCATGTTAAATACAAAGACTCTGCTATGTTAAAAGTAAAGAGATAAAAAAAGGTACCATGCTAATACTAATCAAAAGAAAGCTAGAGTATTTATATAAATTTCAGAAAAAGCAGATTCAAAACAAGGAAAATTATCAGGGATAGTGAAGGGTATTACACAATAACACATGAGTGAATTTTCTAAGAAGACATACAATTCTAAACATGTATGCACCTAATAATGGAACATATTAAAATATGTGAAGCAAAAATTGAAAGAACTGCAAGGAGAAACAGAACATCCATTATTATTGCTCAATTTTTTTTTTTTTTTTTTTTGAGACAGGGTCTCACTCTGCTGCCCAGGCTGGAGTGCAATGGTGGGATCTCAGCTCAATGCAACCTCTGCCTCCCAGCCTTGAGCAATCCTCCCACCTCAGCCTTCTGAGGACTAGGACTACAGGTGTGTACCACCATGCCTGGCTAATTTTTGTCTATATATATTTTTGGTAGAGACAGGGTTTTGCCATGTTGCCCAGGCTGGTCTTGAAGTCCTGGGCTCAAGCCGTCTGCCCACCTTGGCCTCCTAAAGTGCTGGGATTACAGGTATGAGCCACCACACCCAGCCTATTGTTCTATATTTCTACACCTCTCTTTTGGTAAGTGATAGATCCAGCATGCAGAAAATCAGTAGGTACATAGTTGAACTGAACAGCATTATCACTTGACTTGATCTAATTGACATTTATAGAATACTTCATCTAACAATAGCAGAATACAAACATTTTTCTCAAGCTCATATTGATCATTCACCAAGATGTGAATGATCTACAAGATTGTACTACAATGTGGGCCACAAAACACACCTTAACAAATTTAAAAGAATAGAAATCATACAATGAATGCTCTCAGACCATAATGAAATTAAACTAGAAATCATTAACAGAAAGTAGCTGAAAGTTTCCCAAATATTGATAAATAAACAACACTTACTAAATAACACGAGTTAAAGAAGTCTCGATAAAAATTTTAAAATATTTTGAACTAAATAAAAATGAAAATACAACTTATCAAGATTGATGGGATGCAACAAAAGTAGGGCTTAGAGGGAAACTTACAGCATTAAGTGCATATATTTGAAAAGAAGAAAAATTTAAAATCAATAACCTAATCTCCCACCTTAGGAAACTGAGAAAGAAAAACAATTTAAACCTAAATGAAGCAGAAGAAAAAATATTAAAAATAAGAGCATAAAAGTCAATGACATGGAAAACAAGAAAACAGCAGAGAAAATCAACTATATCAGCCAGTACTGAAAGGGATACGTCCAGAATCAATTCAACTGTTTTAGCTTTGGCCCACTCTTGTGGAAAAGGAGGAGAGCAAGCATAAATGGTGAAGTCTACCATGAAATCCATCACTTAAGACAGGATTTCCTCCTCTATTCACTTCTCTGTCATTTGTTCAAATATTTACTGAGCAAAAATATATTCATTGCCTACTATGCCAGACAATGTATTATTTCTAGATAATTACAAATATAAGTAAGACTTAGTTCCTACAATAGCATAACTAAACTAATAATAGCAATTAACATTCATTGACTATGTGGCAGCAGCTGTTCAAAACACTTTTCATATATTAATTCATTTAAATTTCCCATTACCTATGAAGTAGGCACTACTTTTTTTTTCCAGCTTTTATTTTAGGTTCAGAAAGAACATGTGGTTTTGTTATGTGGGTAAATTGCATGTTGCAGGATTTTGGTGTACAGATTATTTCATCACCCAGGTAATAAGTATAGTACCTGATAGGTAGTTATTTTATTCTACCCTCTTCCCACCCTCCATCCTCAGGTAGGCCCCAATGTCCATTGTTTCCTTTTTGTGTCCATGTGTACTCAATGTTTAGCTTCCACTTATGAGTAATAACATTGTGGTATGTGGTTTTCTGTTCCTGTGTTAATCCACTTAGGGTAATGGTCTCCAGCTCCATTCACGTTGCTGCAAAAGACATATCTCGTTCTTTTTTATGGCTGCATAGTATCCCATAGTATACATGTACCACATTTTCTTTATCTAGTCTATTGTTGATGGGCATTCAGGTTGATTCCATGTCTTTGCTATTGTGAATACTTCTGTGGTGAACATATGTATGCATCTTTACAGTAGTACGATTTGGGAATATACCCAGTAATGGGATTGCTGGGTCAAATGGTTTTAAGTTCTCTGAGACCTCTCCAAACTGCTTTCCACAGTGGCTGAACTAACTTACATTCCCACCAGCAGTGTATAACCTTTCCCTTTTCTCTGCAACCTTGCCAGCATCTATTACTTTTTGACTTTTTAATAATAGTCATTCTAACTGGTGTCAGACGGAATCTCATTGTGGTTTTGATTCACATTTCTCTAATGATTAATGATACTGAACATTTTTTCATATGCCTGTTGGCTGCATACATGTTTTCTTTTGAGAAGTGTCTATTCATGTCCTTTGCTCATTTTTTAAAAGGGGATTATTTGTTATTTTCTTGTTGATTTGTTTATGTTCCTTCTAGATTCTGGATATTAGACCTTTGTCACATGCAGAGTTTGCAAATCTTTTCTCCAATTCTGTAGGTTGTTTGCTCTGTTAATAGTTTTGTTTTTTGTTTTTTCTTTGCCATGCAGAAGCATTTTAATTTAATTAGGTTCCATTTGTCAATTTTTGCTTTCAGCATCTTAGTTATGATATCTTTGCAAGGGCCTATGCCCAGAATGGCATTTACTGTGCTTTCTTCTAGGGTTGTTTTTTTTCCCTTCAACTTTTAAGTTCATGGTTTGCTACATGTGCAGGTTTGCTACAAAGGTAAACATGTGCCATTGTGGTTTGCTGCACAGATCATCCCATCACCTAGGTATTAAGCCCAGCATCATTAGCTATTCATCCTGATGCTCTCCCTCTCCTCTCACCACCCACTGAAAGGCCCTAGTGTGTGTTGTTTCACTCACATATGTCCATGTGTTCTCATCATTCAGCCTTTCAGTTCCCACTTATAAGTAAGAACATGTAATGTTTGGTTTTCTGTTCCTGTGTTAGTTTGCTGAGGATAACAGCTTTCAACTCCATCCACGTCCCTGCAAAGGACATGGTCTCGTTCCTTTTTATGGCTGCATAGTATTCCATGGTATATATCTACCACATATTCTTTATCTAGTCTATCACTGATACGGATTTAGATTGATTCCATGTCTTTGCTACTGTGAATAGTGCTGCAATAAATATATGCATGCATGCATCTTTATATATTCCTTTGGGTATATACCCAGTAATGGGATTGCTGTGTAAAATGGTATTTCTGCCTTTAGGTCTTTGAGGAATTGCCACACTGTCTTCCACAATATTTGAGATAATTTACACTCCCACCAACAGTGTAAAAGTGTTCCTTTTTCTTTGCAGCCTCACCAGCATCTGTTGTTTTTTGATTTTTAACAATAGTCATTCTGACTGGAGTGAGATGGTATCTCATTGTGGTTTTGATTTGCATTTCTCTAATGATCAGTGACGTTGAGCTTTTTTCATGTTAGTTCACCGTATGTATGTCTTCTTTTAAGAAGAGTCCTTTGCTCACTTTTTAATGGGGTTGTTTGATTTTTCTTGTAACTTTAAGTTCCTTGTAGACTCTGGTTATTAGACCTTTGTCAGATGGATAGATTGCAAAAACTTTCTCCCATTCTGTAGGTTGTCTGTTCACTCTGATGATAGTTTCTTGTGCTATGCAGAAGCTCTCTTGACTTAATTGGATCCCATGTGTGAATTTTTGCTGTAGTTGCAATTGCTTTCATTGTTTTCGTCATGAAATCATTACCCAAGGTTATGTCCTGAATGGTATTGCCTAGATTTTCTTCTAGGGATTTTACTGTTTTGGGTTTTATATTTAAGTCTTAATCCATCTTGAGTTAACTTTTGTTGATGGTGTAAAAAAGGGGTCCAGTTTCAATTTTCTACATATGGCTAGCCAGCTGTCCCAGCACCATTTATTAAATAAGGAATCCTTTCCCCATTCCTGCTTTTTGTCAGATTTGTCTAAGATCAGATAGTTGTAGGTGTGAGGTCTTAATCCTGAGTTCTCTATTCTGTTCCATTGATCTATGTGTCTGTTCTTGTACCAGTACCATGCATGCTGTTTTGGTTACCATAGCCTTGTAATATAGTTTGAAGTCAGGTAGCATGATGCCCCCAGCTTTGTTCCCTTTGCTTACGATTGTCTTGGTTATTCAGTGCCTTTTTTGGTTCCATATGAATTTTTAATTCTGTGAAGAATGTAAATAGTAGTTTAATGAGAATAGCATTGAATCTATAAATTACTTTGGGCAGTATGGCCATTTTCATCATACTGATTCTTCCTATCCATAAGCATGGAATGTTTCTCCAATTGTGTCCTCTCTGATTTGAGCAGTGGTTTGTAGATCTCCTTGAGGAGGTCTTTCACCTCTATTGGTTAGCTATATTCCTAGATATTTTATTCTTTTTGTAGCAATTGTGACTGGAAGTTCATCTATGATTTGTCTATCTGCTTACCTGTTTTAGGTGTATAGAAATGCTAGCAGTTTTTGCAAATTGATTTTGTATCCTGAGACTTGGCTGAAGTTACTTATCAGTTTATGGAGCTTTTGAGCTGAGACAATGGGGTTTTCTAGATAGAATCATGCCATCTGCAAACAAAGATGATTTGACTTCCTCTCTTCCAATTTGAATGCCCTTTATTTCTTTCTCTTGCCTACTGTGCTGTGCAGAACTTCCAGTACCATGTTGAATAGGAGTGGTGACACAGGGCATCCTTGTCTTGTGTCGGTTTTCAATGAGAATGCTTCCAGCTTTTGCCCATTCAGCATGATATTGATTTGTCATAAATGGCTCTTACTATTTTAAGGTATGTTCCTTTAATACCTAGTTTATTGACAGTCTTTAACATGAAGGGATGCTGGATTTTATCAAAGGCTTTTTCTGTATCTATTGAGATAATCATGTGAATTTTTGTCTTTAGTTCTGTTTATGTGATGAATCACATTTATCGATTTGCATATGTTGAACCAGCCTTGTATATCTTGGGGATAAAGCTGATTTGATTGTGGTGGATAAGCTTTTTGATGTGCTGCTGGTTGGATTCAGTTTGCCAGTAGTTTATTGAGGATTTTTTCATCTACATTCATCAAGGACATTAGCCTGAAGTTTTCTTTTTTTGTTGCATCTCTGCCAGGTTTTGGTGTCAGGATGATGCTGGCCTCATATAATGAGTTAGGGAGAAGTCCCTCCTTTTCAGTTTTTTGGAATAGCTTCAGTAGAAATGGTACCATCTCTTCTTTGTACCTCTGGTAGAATTCAGCTGTGAATCCAAATGGTCCTGGGCTTGTTTTGGTTAGTGGGCTATTTATTACTGCCTCAATTTCAGAACTCATTATTGGTCTATTCAGGGATTCAATTTCTTCCTGGTTCAGTCTTGTGAGCGTGCATGTGTCCAGGAATTTATCCATTTCTTCTAGACTTCTAGTTTATGTGCATAGAGGTGTTTATAGTATTTTCTAATGGTTGTATTTCTGTGGGGTCAGTGATAATATGCCCTTTATCATTTCTGATTGTGTATATTTGATTCTTTTCTCTTTTCTTCTTTATTAGTTTAGCTAGTGGTCTCTTTTATTAATTTTTTCAAAAAAATAGCTCCTGGATTCACTGATTTTTTGAAGAGGTTTTCATGTCTGTATCTCCTTCAGTTCAGCTCTGAATTTTGTTACTTCTTGTCTTCTGCTAGCTTTGGGGTTTGCTTGTTCTTTGTTCTCTAGTTTTTAGTTGAGATGCTAGGTTGTTAATCTGAGATCTTTCTAGCTTTTTGATGTGGGCATTTAGTGCTAGAAATCTCTCTCTTAACACTGCTTTAGCATCCCAGAGATTCTGGTAAGTTGTCACTTTGTTCTCATTAGTTTTGAAGAACTATTTGTTTGTTTGTTTGTTTGAGATACAGTCTCAGACTTTTGCCCAGGCTGGAATGCAGTGATGCAATCTCAGCTCACAGTAACCTCTGCCTCTTGGGTTCAGGAGATTCTCGTGCCTCAGCCCCCCAAGTAGTTGGGATTACAGATGGGCACAACCATGCATTGCTAATTTTTATATCTTTAGTAGAGATGAGTTTTCACCATGTTGGCCAGGCTAGTCTGAACTCCTGGCCTCAAGTGATCCTTCCACCTCGGCCTCCCAAAATGCTGGGATTACAGGTGTGAGCCACTGCACCTGGCTAGCAAATAACTTCTTGATTTCTGCCTTAATTATTTACCCAAGAGTCATTCAGGAGCATGTTGTTCAATTTCCATGTAGTCGTGTGATTTTGAGTGAATTTCTTAATTTGACTGTGCTGTGGTCTGATAGACTGTTATGATTTCAGTTTTTTTCATTTGTTGAGGAGTATTTTACCTCTGATTATGTGATCAATTTTAGAGTAAGTAAGTGTCATGTAGCAATGAGAAGAATGTATATGCTGTTGTTTTGGGGTGGAGAGTTCTGTAGACATCTATCAGGTCCACTTGATCCAGAGCCGAGTTCAGGCCCTGAATATCTTTGCTAATTTTCTGTCTCAATGATCTGTCTAGTACTGTCAGTGGGGTGTTACAGTCTCCCACTATTATTGTGTGGGAATTTGAGTCTCTTTGTAGATCTCCAAGAACTTGCTTTATGAATTTGGGTGCTTCAGTATTGGGTGCATATATATTCAGGATAGTTAGCTTTATTTATTGAATTGAACCCTTTACCATTATATAATGCCCTTCTGTGTCTTTTAAAATCTTTGTTGGTTTAAAGAATGTATATTCTGTTGTTTTGGGGTGGAAAGTTCTGTAGGTACCTATCAGGTCTGCTTGATCCAGAGCTGAGTTCGGGTCCTGAATATCTTTGCTAATTTTCTGTCTCAATGACCTCTCAAGCACTGTCAGTGGGGTGTTACAGTCTCCCACTATTATTGTGTGGGAGTTTGAGTCTCTTTGTAGGTCTCCCAGAATTTGCTATATGAGTTTGGGTGCTTCTGTATTGGGCGCATATATATTTAGGATAGTTAGCTTTTTTATTTTTTTTAATTATTTATTTATTTATTTATTTATTTATTTATTTATTTATTTATTTTTGAGATGGAGTCTCGCTCTATCGCCCAGGCTGGAGTGCAGTGGCTGGATCTCAGCTCACTGCAAGCTCTGCCTCATGGGCTTATGCCATTCTCCTGCCTCAGTCTCCCGAGTAGCTGGGACTACAGGCGCCCGCCACCTCGCCTGGCTAGTTTTTTGTATTTTTTTTTTTTAGTAGAGACGGGGTTTCAACGTGTTAGCCAGGATGGTCTCAATCTCCTGACCTCGTGATCCACCCATCTCGGCCTCCCAAAGTGCTGGGATTACAAGCTTGAGCCACCGCGCCTGGCCAGTTAGCTTTTTAAAATTGAATTGGGCCCTTTACCATTATATAATGCCCTTGTCTTTTTAAATCTTTGTCAGTTTAAACTCTGTTTTGTCAGAAACTGGGCTTGTAACCCCTGCTTTTTTCTGTTTTCCATTTGCTTGGTAAATTTTCCTCTATCCCTTTATTTTGAGCCTATGTGTGTCTCTGCATGTGAGATGGGTCTCTTGAAGACAGCATACTGACGGGTCTTGACTCCTTATCCAGCTTGCATTCTGTCTTTTAATTGGGGCATTTAGTCCATTTACATTTAAGATTAGTATTTGTTATGTGTGAATTTGATCCTTTCATCATGATGTTATCTGGTTATTTTGTGGACTTGTTTATGTGGTTGCTTCATAGTGTCACTGGTCTGTGTACTTCAGTATGTTTTGGTAATGGCTAGTAACATTTTTTCCTTTCCATATTTAGCGCTTCCTTCAAGATCTTTTGTAAGGTAGGCCTGGTGGTGATGAATTCCCTCAGCATTTGCTCGTCTGAAAAGATTTTATTTCTTCTTTGCTTATGAAGCTTAGTTTGGCCAGATATTAAATTCTGGGTTGAAAATTATTTTATTAAGTCACATGATTATCTCAATAGATGCAGAAAAGGCCTTCGATAAAATTCAACACTACTTCATGCTAAAAATACTCAATAAACTAGGTATTGATGAAACATATCTCAAAATAATAACTATTTATGACAAACCTATAGCCAAAATCATATTGAATGGGCAAAAGTTAGAAGCATTCCATTTGAAAACCAGCACAAGACAAGGATGCCTTCTCTCACCACTCCTATTCAACAAAATATTGGAAATTATGGCCAGGGCAATCAGGCAAGAGAAAGAAATAAAGGATATTCAAATAGTAAGAGAGGAAGTCAAATTACCTCTGTTCGCAGATGACATGATTGCACATTTAGAAAACCCCATCATCTCAGCCCAAAATCTGCTTAAGCTGATAAGCAACTTCAGCAGTCTCAGGATATAAAATCAGTGTGCAAAAATCACAAGCATTCCTATACACCAATAATAGACAAAGAGAGTCAAATCATGAGTGAACTCCCATTCACAATTGCTACAAAGAAAATAAAATACCTAGGAATATAACTAATAAGGGACGTGAAGGACCTCTTCAAGGTGAATTACAAACCACTGCTCAAGGAAATAAGAGAGGACATAAACAAATGGAAAAACATTCCATGCTCATGGATAGGAAGAATCAGTATCACGAAAATGGCCATACTGCCCAAAGTAATTTACAGATTCAATGCTATTCCCATGAAGATACCATTGAATTTCTTCACAGAACTAGAAAAAACTACTTTAAATTTCATATGGAACCAAAAAAGAGTCCTTAGAGTTCAGACAATCCTAAGCAAAAAGAACAAAGCTAGAGGCATCATGCTACCTGACTTCAAACTATACTACAAGGCTAAAGTTACCAAAACAGCATGGTACTGGTACCAAAACAGATATATAGACAAATAGAATGGAACAGAGACCTCAAAATAACACCACACATCTAAAACGATCTGATCTTGAACAAATCTGACAAAAAGAAGCAATGGGGAAAGGATCCCCTATTTAATAAATGGTGCTGGGAAATCTGGCTAGCCATGTGCAGAAAACTGAAATCGGACCCATTCCTTACATCTTATACAAAAATTAATTCAAGATGGACTAAAGATTTAAACATAAAACCAAACACCATAAAAATCCTAGAAGAAAACCTAGGGAATACCATTCAGGACATAGGCATGGGCAAAGACTTCATAACTAAAACACCAAAAGCAATTACAACAAACGCCAAAATTGACAAATGGGGTCTAATTAAACTAAAGAGCTTCTGCACAGCAAAAGAAATTATCATCAGAGTGAACAGGCAACCTACAGAATGGCAGAAAATTTTTGCAATATATGTATCTGACTAATAGGGCTAATATCCAGAATCTACAAGGAACTTCAACAAATTTGCAAGAAAAAACCAAACAACCCCATCAAAAAGTGGATGAAAGATATGAACAGACACTTCTCGAAAGAAGACATTTATGCAGCCAACAAACATATGAAAAAAAGCTCATCATAACTGGTCATTAGAGAAATGCAAATCAAAACCACAGTGAGATACAATCTCATGCCTGTTATAATGGTGATCATTAAAAAGTCAGGAAACAATAGATGCTGGAGAGGCTCTGGAGAAATAGGAATGCTTTTACACTGTTGGTGGGAATGTAAATTAGTTCAACCATTGTGGAAGACAGTGTGGTGATTCTTCAAGGATCTAGAACCAGAAATACCATTTGACCCAGCAATCCCATTACTGGGTGTATACCCAAAGGATTATAAATCACGCTGCTATAAAGACACAAGCACACATATGTTTAATGTTTATTGCAGCACTATTCACAATGGCAAAGACTTGGAACCAACTCAAATGCCCACCAATGATAGACTGGATAAAGAAAATGTGGCACATGTACACCATGGAACTATGCAGCCATAAAAAAGAATGAGTTCATGTCCTTTGCAGGGACATGGATGAAGGTGGAAACCATCATTCTCAGCAGACTAACACAAGAACAGGAAACCAAAAACCACATGTTCTCACTCACAAGTGGAAGTTGAACAATGAGAACACATGGACACAGGGAGGGGAACATCACACAACAGGGTCTGTCAGGGAGTCGGGGGCAAGGGGATGGAGAGCATTAGGACAAATACCTAATGTATGAGGGGCTTAAAACCTAGATGACAGGTTGATGGGTGCAGCAAACCACCACGGCACACGTGTACCTACGTAATAAACCTGCATGTTCTGCACATGTATCCCAGAACTTAAAGTATAATAAATATATTAATTAAGAAAAGAAAATTATTTCCTTTAAGAATGTTGAATATTAGCCCCCAATCTCTTTTGACTTGTAGGGTTTCTGCTGAGAGGTCTACTGTTAGTCTGATGGGTTTCCTTTGTAAGTGACCTGGCTTTTCTCTCTGGCTGCCCTTAACATTTTTTCCCTCATTTTGATCTTGGAGAATCTGATGATTATGTGTTTTGGGGTTGATCTTCTCATGGAATATCTCACTGGGGTTCTCTGCATTTTCTGAATTTGAATGTTGACCTGCCTTGCTAGGTTGGGGAAGTTCTGCTGGATGATAGCCTGTAGCATGTTCTCCAACTTGGTTCCATTCTCCCTGTCTCTTTCAGGTACCCCAATCAGTTGTAGATTCAGTCTCTACATAATCTCATATTTCTCCGAGGTTTTGTTCATTCCTTTTCTCTCTATTCTTGTCTGCCTGTATTATTTCAGAAAGATAGTCTTCAAGCTCTGAGATTCCTTCCTCCACTTGGTCTATTCTGCTATTGATACTTGTGATTGCATTGTGAAGTTATCATGTTGTGTTTTTCAGCTCCATTAGGTCAGTTATGTTCCTCTCTAAACTGGCTTTTCAGGCTTTCAGCTCCTATACTGTTTTGTCACAATTCTTAGCCTCTTTGCATTGGGTTACAACATGCTTCTGTAGCTCAGTTCATTATTACCCACCTCCTGAAGCCTACTTCTGTCAATTCAACCATCTCAGCCTCAGACCAGTTCTGTGCCCTTGCTGGAGAGGTGCTGCAGTCATATGCAGAAGAGGCACTCTGGCTTTTTGAGTTTTCAGTATTTTTGCATCAATTCTCATTTTGTGGGTTTATCTACCTTCGATCTTTGAGGATACTAACCTTTGAATGGGGTTTTTGTGGGGTCTTATTGTTGATATTGTTGTTTTCTGTTCGTTTTTCTTTTAATGGTCAGGCCACTCTAGCACAGGGCTGCTGTGGTTTGCTGGGGGTCTACTCCAGGCCCTAGTTGGCTCGTCTTTTCCTGTACCTGGAGGTATCACCAGTGAAGGCTGTGAAACAGCAAAGATGACAGCCAGCTCCTTCCTCTGGAAGCTCCGTTCCAGGAGGGTCCTGACCTGTTGCCGGCCCAAACACACCTGTAGAAGGTGGCTGGAGATCCCTGTTGGGGTCTCACCCAGTCAGGAGGAATGGGATCAGGGATCTACTTAAAGAAGCAATCTGGCTGCTGTTTGGTAGAGCAGGTGTGTTGCATTCGGAGAGACCCTTCCTCATCCAGACAGTTTGTATTCTCCAAAGCTGGCAGGCTGGAATGGCTGAGTCAACTGAACTGCAGAGATGGCGGCTGCCCCTACGCACAGGAGCTCCATCCCAGGGAGAGATCAGAGCTCTGTCTGTAGAACCCTTGCTGGAGTGGCCAAAGCCTCTACAGGGAGATCTCACCCAGTGAGGAGGAACGGATTGAGGTTCTGCTTAAAGAAGCAGTCTGGCCATGATCTGACAAGGCAGCTGTGCTGCACTGTAGAGGACCCTTCCTTGTTCATATGGTTTGTTTTCTCCAAAGGCGGCAGGCTGGAATGGCTGAGTCTACTGAACCACATAGATGGTGGCTGCCCCTCCCCACAGGAACTTGGTCCTGTCTCAGTCAGACTCCAGCCCATTGTTGTTGGCTGACTGAAATTCCAAGCTAGTAGGTCTTAACTTGTGAGGTGCTGTGGAAGTGGGGTCCGCAGAATGACACTGCTTGGCTCCCTGAATTCAGCATCCTTCCTAGGGATATGTATGGATGGATTTCCTGCCTTGCCAGGGATGCCAGGGCCAGAATTGTAAAACTCCCGGGTCTCTATTTGTGCCTGAGTGGCCGCTCTGCTGAGACTCCACACAGCTCTGTGTCTTGGACCCAAAGACCTGGTAGTGTGGGCTCACAAGGGGATCTCCTGATTTGCCAGTTGCAAAGATTCATGGGAGAAGCATGGTTTCCTGGGTGGGGTTGCACACTCACTCACTGCTTCCCTTGGCTGAGGGTGGGGGTTCCTTTGGCTCTGTGCCACTCCCAGGTGGGCTGTTGCCCTCACCCCCTGCTTTTCTTCATTCTGCATGGGTTGAGTTGTTTGCTTAGTTAGTTCTAATGTGAGATCCTGGATATATAAGTTGAAGGTGCTGAATTCCCTTGCCCCTTTTCATTCCTTTCCATGAGTTTCACAGGCCACAGACCACAAATGCTTCTAATTGGCCATCTTGACTTTCCCTTCTAGGGTTTTTATAGTTTATCATTGTTATCTCTATCTTACAGATGAAGAAACTGAGGCACACAGAAGTTAAATAATTTGCCATGATCACACAGCTACTAAGTGAGAGAGAGTCTGGCCCCAGCTCTTAATCACCATATTCTAATACTCAAGAAAATTCCCAGCTTTCTTGAAAATCTACTCTGTCTACTGGAAACTGTCACATTAAGGATACATGTCTTATATTCTTATACTTAATATCAAGCCCTTCATGTGTAATTCAAAAATTATTTCTTCCTTCCCACCTTCTTTTTTGAGATGGAGTCTCACTCTGTTGCCCAGGCTAGAATGAAGTGGTATAATCACAGCTCATTGCATCCTTGAACTCGTAGGCTCAAGCAGTCCTCCTGTTTCAGCCTCCCAAGGATTTGGAATGACAGGTTTGTTTTTGGCTGTAATAAGTGGAAACAGGAGGGAGGGCATGTAGATCTCTATGTAATATACTTTCATATATTTGAAAAAAATGGTAAGGGATTTATGAAAGAAAAATAAATTTATTGGAGATTACTTTAAAAGAGCTTTTTGGTATTTGAAGCTTATCTAGAAATACTCTAAAGAAGAGAGCTGTTTTTGACATGTATAAAGACTTTTTTTTTTTTAACAGCGATCTCTCTTGTAAGTAATTAAGTACAAGTAATTACATAATTACTTGATTATGTAGCAGCACTAAAATTTTACAGGAGGTTTTTCACTTAAACTCTAGCCTTATAAAAATAATTGCCACAAGTCAAAATTATTTTCTAAATGTAGTAATTCTGTTTGCTTTTAATTTTTTGGGGGGTGAAATCTAGATCTATTTTTGTTCAGCAACCAAACCCAGATAAATAAGTATTTAATAATGTGTCACTGTGTTCAGACACTGACTTAAAAACTTAGAATGAATCCCCAACTTACAATGTTGAGGTACACCTAGATGGGAAATGAAATTATAAGCCAAAGTCACAATCTAGAGAATTTCTTTGGTCATAAATTTCTGAAATCATTAGTCAGATTAGGATAAGAATGCTATTTATCTTAATATATGCATCACCAAATAATAAGATTGAGAGGCAGAAAAAGTGTGGGGTTCCTCCCCTTCCTTTCATTGTTTCTTTCTTTTCTTTTGTAAAGTGAGCTGTCTGATCATTGCAAATTTCCTCGAGTTCTTAGAACTCTAATTAAAATGTGGTAATTGGTTATGTTACCTCAATTACCATGATGCATGGACATTGATGCGAAGTGACACCAATTGAATCCTTTGGGTGTTTTACCCTGGGGCCATCCCATTTATCGTGGCCTTATTATTTTCAATTATGTGGCTAGATGTGTTATGTACTTTTGGGGCCAATAAATGTGTAAGGTTTCTCTGGACACAACGTTCTGTTTTCAATGCTGGAGTTCTGGAGTGCCAGGGCAAAAGAAAAAAATACATTTGTACAAAGAATAAAAACTTAAAACCCTAAATTCACAAAGGATTCAAAAACACACTCATTGAAATAAAAATATTTCAAAGGAATCCAAATTATTTCTGTTTAAAACATTTACTTGAAAAGCAAGAATAATTTACTTGCTACTAACTACTTGTCTGAAATCAGAAAACAGTGATAGGACCATTCAGAAGCCTTATATGAGAGTTAGAGAGGTAAGGAAACAGATAGGAAAGGTAAATTTTTCTTGCTCTTAAGATAAAGGTTTGGGTCCCTCAGAGGGCTAAGTAGAGCTGTATTGAGTACTTTACAGATGTATATTATCAGAGATCTGTCCTCAGCATGAACATGAAAGTAAGAGTGCACCAAAATGGTTACAGAGCAAAGTGTTTTCCAATGGGGACGCTGCTGGCATTTGTGGAAAAATCTGTCTGCATACAGGGTTGTTTCATGCATTGTTACTGTCTCCCCAGATGCACCCACCCAAGGGCAGTGGCGTCCTCAGTTGTTAGAAATGACCCCAGAACATTTTCTTAAAAAATCGAGGACTGAATTGGATATTACTTGGGGACATCATCAATAAATGTAATACAACACTTTGTCAAAACATTTTCATTTTCTGAGAATGATACCTGTGTCTTCACCAGTTATTTTTTTAAATCACATTCTCATATTTCTGAAAACTAAAGAGAAATTTGTGTCCTTTTACTTATTAGTTTATGTCTTGGTTGGTTTGACTGTCTCCAAATAAGTATAGCATTCATTTATATGGTGCAGATGATGTAAGAATCTGAACTGGGAAAGTTGTGAGAGAAAGAAGTTGTCCTGTACAAAGATCTTTCAAAGACTGGCAGAGCAAGGATATTTATGGCAAAATCCCATACTATTTTCAACCAACACTCAAAGAGCCTTATATTTACAACACTTTGCAAGTACTTGTCCAAATAAGATTCACACATATATTAACTGTCAGATCATTTTTCCCTTCAATTTTGTCTTTGGATTCAAGAAAATTGCCAACAGGAAACTCAAGAGAGTTTTACATAGGACTCATTCTATTACTTTTGATAATATTTTAAAAGTAAAAAACATTGAATGATCATATATGATGCCATTATCCAAAGTATTTCATTCATAAAAATACATATTAAAAATCTAAACTGTAGGCTGGGCGCTGTGGCTCCCAACTGTAATCCCATCACTCTGGGAGGCCGAGGCAGGCGGATCACGAGGTCAGGAGATTGAGACCATCCTGGCTAACATGGTGAAACTCCGTCTCTACTAACAAATACAAAACATTAGCCGGGCGTGTTGGCAGGCGCCTGTAGTCCCATCTACTGGAGAGGCTGAGGAAGGAGAATGGCGTGAACCTGGGAGGCGGAGCTTGCAGTGAGGCGAGATTGTGCCACTGCACTCCAGCCTGGGCGACAGAGCAAGACTCTGTCTCAACAACAACAACAAAAAATAATAAAAAATAAAAAAGATCTAAACTGTAACTTATCATTTAATTATTTAAACTTTCTCAATTCAAAATTTAATTTTTAACTTCAATTATTTAAAAGAAATGTTTTCCCTCTCAAGATTTACTTTATTTATTTAGTTATTTCTCATTCTTGGGTTTGAAATTTTTCCAAATAATACCAATAGTTAACTCTATTCATGTATTTCTTCTGATGAATCCAACTCTTTATGTAAGAGCCAATTTTCATTGGAAGGACATGTAATAGAGAAAAAAGAGCCAACGAACAAGTATGGAGGGAAGCATTGGATTTATTTCCAAATGGTGTTCTCTAATTCAATCCAGTCTAACTTGAGTCTGCAGATCTTTAATATGTCATGCAAAAGTCCTTAGAACTGACTAATGAAAATAGTATATTAACGAAAATTACTGTGCTATCAATCATTTATATGATTCTTCTTGTATTCAATTCAAAAAGGAATTCCAGGCAGTCTCCAATAAAAAGAATAACAATATAAATCATTAACACAGATAGGCTAAACAACCAAAGTAGTCTTAGTGGGAAGAAAGGCAAGAAATCGTTATCAATAAACCCTTTAAGAGCTAAAAGAACTTTACATCTTGGAGTCTGATATGCCTGCATCCACATCTTTCTCTACCTGCTGGCTATATAACTTTGTATAATTTATTTAATCTACCAAAAATTTAGTTTCTTCATCTTCAGTTGTTATGAAGATGAAATAACACAATGTATTAAAAGTGGTAACACAGCAACTGAGAAACAGTACATGTTCAATGCTGTTAGCAAGTAATACAACAGCCCGACTCTCTTGGTGAGTGACACTTAAGATATGCCACATGGCTTTTTAGAGGGATCTTCAGCAGTAAATTAGACAAATAAAACTAATATGGAAAAAAATTAAAAACTGAGAAACATGTCTCCTCACAACGTCTAACACCCTCTTGTGATAGCAATTATGCAGATTCCCCTGAGGAAATTGCGTATACTAGACTGAACCTGTTCAGTAGAGAAGTTTGTTAAGATGGCATTTGAGAAGAGAACTTTGATTTGTGGTATATACAAATCACTGCTGGAAAACTGTCCTTCTTACTACAAATTCCATAAATGTCATGAGTTTCTGTAAGGCATGTGTGAATTTAATAAGAAAGTCCCATGTACTTCGAGGAAATGCTTAAATAAGTGTCAGTGAACTATCAGTGGTCAGCCAATTCACACAGCAGCCCAAATCCTCTTCTCTATTTTCTCTAGCATTTTAAAAGGGAAAGTGCTTGCTTACTCCTTTTTCTTAAAGTTCTCATAAGAAATTATTGCTTTTCATAGTCCATTTAGATATAATTTTTGACAATTAAAACTTCTCCATATGTCACATGTGATAAGAAAATTTGATCCATAACTTCCCAAAATATATTGAAAATAGAATCACCTAATTTCCAAATCTAAGTCACTTAATTTGTATTTATAAAAGTCTTGTTCATTTACTTGATTTAAAAGTGACTGCATATGTACCATTCTTATCATTAAAGAAGGCTTTGCCCTAGAGAGGCAGTTTAGGATGTTGATTCAGGACACTGACTCTGAAGCCAGAACTCCCAGGTTCAAATCTCAAATGAGTTACAAACCAGGTGGTAACTCGGGAAAAGCTGCCGAAATTTTCTTTGCCTTAATTTTTTTTCTTCTGTAAAATAGAGGATAATGGCACGTAAATTATATGGTTATTAAGAACCTTAAAGGACTTAACATTGCCTGATATATACCAAGTGCGATATGTTAGCTGTTATTAGTATTGTTTGGTTCTTCAGAAAAGAAATGCCCATTTTCATTTACTTATTCCAAGACAGTGATACTCACTGCCAGGCTTCAGGGTAATCTACCAACTCCTTTGTAACTAAAATTCTGAATATGTGTTTTTTTTTTAACAGTTTTATTGAGGTATAATTTAAATAAATTATTCATATTACAGTGTACAATTTTATGTTTTGATATAAGAATACACATACAAAATGATCACTACAAACAAGATCATGAATATTTCTATCACTTTCAAAAGATTTCTCATTACCCTTTGTAGTTGCTCCAGTGATCACAAAGATTTCACGCTATGATTTTTTTTTTCTAAAATTTTCTACATTTTACATTTGCGTCAATTACTTATTTTGGCTAATTTTTATATGGTACATTATATAGATCAATCTATGTCTGTGCATATGGAAATTCAATTGTTCCAGGATCATTTGTTGAAAGATTATCCTTTCTCCATTGAATTGCCTTTGTACTTTTGTTAAAAATCAATTGACCATTTATGTGTAGCTCTATTTCTGAAATATTTATTCTGTTCCATTGATGTATTTGTTGACCTTGACAGCAATGCCGTACTTTCTTGACTACTGTAGCTTTATTATAACTCTTGATATCAGGAGGTATAAATCCTCCAATTTAACTCATCTTTCTCAAAGTTGCTTTGGGTATTCTATGTCCTTTGCATTTCCGAATGAATTTTAGAATCAGCTTACAAATTTTTACCAAAAAAAAAAAAAAAAAACCACTGAGATTTTCATTGGGATTACATTAATTCTATAGATAAATTTTGGGAGATTTGATATCTTAATATTGTGTCCTCTGATCCATGAATTCAGTATAGTCTATTATTGATTTAGTTATTATTTGTTAATAATTTCTCTCAGCAGTATTTTGTAGCTGTGTGCATACAGTTCTTCCGTATCTATCGCTAGATACATCCCTAAGCATTTCATGTACTATTAATATTATAAATTGAATGTTTAAAAATTTCAATTTATGATTATTTATCAATAGTATCTAGAATATAATTGACATTTATATATTGATTTTATATCCTATAACCTTGTTAAGTTCCCTTATTCGTTTTAGTATCTTTTTGTAGTTTTGTAGCAGTTTCTACATAGATGGTGATGGAATCTCTGAGTAAAAATAATTTTGCTTCTTAATTGCCAAATGGTATGTCTTAAATTCTTTTTCTTGCTTTATTGATCGGGCTAAAACTTCCAATACAATTTTGAACAGAAACAGTGAAATTGTATATCTTTGCCTTATTCCTGATCTTAGAGAAGTATTCTATTTTTTACTATTGAGTATGATGTTAACTGTTGATTAGCTGTGGATCCCCTTTATTAAGTTTTTCCTTAGGTCTTTTCTTCCTTTCTTCCTTTCTTTTTCTTTCCCTTCCTCTCTCCCTCCCTCCCTTCCTTCCTTCCTTTCCTTCCTTTTATTGATACAGAGTTGCTCTCTGTCACCCAGGCTGGAACACAGTGGCATGATCTCAGCTCACTGCAACCTCCACCTCCCAGGTTGAAGCAATTCTCCTGCCTCAGTCTCCCGAGTAGCTGGGATTACAGGTGCACACCACCATGCTCAGCTAAGTTTTTCTATTTTTAGTAGAGATGGGGTTTCGTCATGTTGGCCAGGCTGGTCTAAAACTCCTGGCCTCAAGTGATCCACCCACCTCGGCCTCCCAAAGTGTTGGGATTACAGGCTTGAGCCACCACACCTGGACATTGTTTCCTTAGGTTTCTGAGAGTTTTTATCGAGAGGGATACTGGATTTTGGCAAATGCTTTTTCGGCATTGAGATAATCAAATGGTTTTGCTCTCTTAGTGTGCAAATATGATGAATTACATCGATTTTTTTCAAGTATTAAACTACTCTGTATTTCTAGGCTAAACCTCACAATATCATGATGTAGTTTCTATTTTATATACTTTTTGATTTGATAAAATTTTGTTAAGAATCTTTTTATTGACATTCATAAAGGATATCATCCAGCAGTTTTCTTGTATTGCCTTTTTGACATCTGGGTAATGCTTGCCCAAGGAATGAGAATGAAAAATATTCTTTCCTTTTCAATTTCTGGACAACTTTGCATAAAATTAATATTATTTATTCTTTAAATGTTTGGTAGAATTCACCTATAAAACCAACTAGGTCTGAAAATTTTCTTTCTAGGGAGGTTTTAAACTAATGACTCAATGTATTTAGTAGATAAAAGATTATTCATAAAATTATCTTCATACCTTTCCTTTTTTTTTTTTTTTTGTTTTTTTGAGACTAAGTTTCACTCTTGTTGCTCAGGCTGGAGTGCAATGGCGTGATCTTGGCTGATAGTCTTCTTTTACTATTAGTAGAAGCTGTAGTGATGTCTGTCTCTTATTCCTGATACTGATAATTTATTTCTTCTCTTTTTTCTCCCAATCAGTCTGGCTAGAGGTTTATCAATTTCATTAGTCTTCTCAAAAATAACCCCAGCTTTTCATTTCATTGATTTTTTTCTTTATTACTTTTTCTGTCTTCTATTTCACTGATTTCTGCTCTAATTTTATTCTTTTCTTTCTCCTATTTACTTTGGGTTTAATTTGGTCTTCTCTTTCCAGTTTCATAAGGTGAAAACTAAGATCATTGTTTTGGTGGCAACCCACAGACTTTAATATTTTGTTACTATTCAGTTAAAAATACTTTCTAATTTCCTTTTCATTTCTTCTTTGGCCCATGAGTTGTATATAAGTGTGTTATTCAGCTTCCACGTATTTGAGGATTTTCCAAATATATTGCTATTACTTATTTCTAAGCTAATTCTATTATAGTCAAATAACATACTTTGTATGATATGACTTATTTTAATTAAAAAATAATAGATATGGAGTCTTGATATATTGCTCAGGCTAGTCTCAGGCTCAAGCCATCGGCCTGCTTTAGCCTCCCAAAGTGCTGGGCTTACAGGCATGAGCCACTGCACCTAGCTGAATTCTTTTAAATTTAAGACTTGTTTTGTGGCTCAGAAGAGAGTTTTAGTAGATGTTAGGTGTGCAATTGAATGTATATTCTGCTGCTGCTGGATGGCATGACTGATTTTTACATGTATATATTGTGTACAACATGATGTTTTCATATATGTAGTGAAGTGACTTCTATATTCAAGCCAATTTACATATCCATCATCTCAGATTGTACATTAGATCTCTAGATTTTTTAATCGGACCATAACTCCAACTACATACCTTTTGACCTACATCATCCCATTTCCCTTGTACCTGATTTCTGGTACCTTTAGATTCTCTGTTTCTTTCATTTTTTTCTTTTTGGATTCCATATATAAGTGAGATCATGTAATGTTTTTCTTTCCGTGTCCGGTTTATTTCACTTCGTGTAATGTCCTCCAGTTTCATCCATGTTTTCACCAATAGCAGGATCTCCTTTTTTTTTTTAAGGCCAAATATTACATTGTGTGTATGTATGTGTATAAGCATGTATATATATATATATTTTTTTTTTTTTTTCAATTTATTTTTCCATTCATCTAATGGACACTTCAGTTGTTCCCGTATCTTGGCTATGATAAATAATGATGCAATGAGCATGTGAGTAAAGACATCCTTATGAGGCAGCGATTTCATTTCTCTTGGGTATAGACCCACAAGGCAGATTTCTGGGTCATATAGTAGTTCTATTTTCACTTTCCTTAGGAACCTCCAAACTGTTTCCCACAGAGGCTACACCAATCTACATTCCTACCAACAGTGGACAAGGGTTCCCTTTTTTCTACACCCTCACCTCACCAACAATTGTTATTCATTGTCTTTTTGATAAAAGCCTTGGATAGAGTGTTTTAAGTGCCAATTAAATTGCTTTATAGTATAATTCCATCATTCCAAGTCTTTTACATCTTTACTGACTTTTCTGCTCTATCAGCTATTAAGAAAAAGTATTAGAATCTCTGCCCAAAATGGTCTGTTTTTTTTTTGTCTCCTCACAGTTGTATCAATTTCTGCTTTATGTATTTTAAAGCTCTGTTTTAGAGCATAAACATTTAGTAATGTTATGTCCTCTTGATTAATTGGCATCTAATCATTAAGAATGCACTTCTTTATAATTTGTAATATTCTTTGCTCTGAAATCTACATTGTTTACTATTAACACAGCCACTCCAACTCTGCTTGTGTTAGCTTAATATATATTTTTCCATCTCTTTGCTTTATTATATCTTTATGTTTAAAGTGGGTTTCCTTTTTTTTTTTTTTTTTTTTGGCGCTGAGACAGAGTCTCACTCTGTTGCCCAGGCTGGGGTACAGGGGCACAAACACTGTTCATGGTAGCCTCAACCTCCTGGGCGCAAGTGATCCTCCCACCTCAGCCTCCTGAGTAGTGGGTAGCTGAGACCACAGGTGCACTGCCACCATGCCCGGCTAATTTTTTATTTTTATTTTTTTGTAGCGACGGGGTTTCACCATGTTGCCCAGGCTGGTCTCAAACTCCTGGGGTTAAGTGATCCTGCTGCCTCAGCCTCCCAAAGTGCTGAAATTACAGGTGTGAGTCACCACATCTGGCCTAAATTGGGTTTCTCATAGGCAACATGTAACTTAGTGGAGCTTTATAAACCCAATCTGATAATTGTTGCCTTTTAATTGGGGCTTTTAGTCCATTCCCATTTAACAGGATTATTTATGCAGTTGTTTTAAGTCTTCCATCTTGCTATTCTTCTATTTATTGTATCTATTTTTTATTCCCTTTTTCTTTCATTTTTTTTAAATGATTCTATTCATTTCCTCTGTTGGCCTATTAATTATAGCTTTTTGTTATGTTTTTAAAGAGTTATAAGCTAGGCATGATGACTCATGCCTATAATCTCAGCACTTTGGGAGGCCAAGGTGGGAGGACTGCTTGAGGCCAGGAGTTTGAGACCAGCCTGGGCAACATAGCGAGATCCCATCTCTACAGAAAAAGAAAAATTAGCTGGGTATACTGGCATGCTCCTGTATTCTCAGCTACTTGGAGGCTCAGGCAGGAGACCTGCTTGAGCCCAGGAAGTCAAGGCTACAGTGAGCCATGATCGTGCCACTGCACTGCAGCCTGAGCAACAGAGTAAGACCCCATATCTAAAAATACAAACAAACAAAAACCCAAAAGCATATATTTTATCTTATCACATGTCTATTTTTTTCTTTAATCCCCTTTTAAAAAAAAAACTTTAAATGATATTATACTACCTCCCATAGAATAAAAACCACATAGTTCCATTTCTTGCTTCCTGGCCATTGTGATATTGTTGTCATACATTTGACTTCTACATATGTTATAAATAGACAATAAGCTGTTATTAACTTGATTTAAGCAGCCTATTACCACTTAGAGATTTAAATAATACAAAAAATATTTCACAATAACCCACACAGTTACTCTCAGTCTTCTTCATTCCCTTGTGCCTCTCCAGGTTTCCATCTGATAGAATTTTCCATTTGGTTGAAGGACTCTCTTTCACATTTCTTGTGGTACAGGTCCATGGGTAATGAATATTTTCAGGTTTTAATGAATGAAAACTATTTTATCTTCCTTTTTGAATGATATTTTCTCTGTATATATAATTCTAGGTTATTTTGTTCCACTATCTTTCTATTTTTATTTTTCTGAGACAGGGTCTGACTCTGTCATCCAGGCTGGAGTGCACTGGCACAAACACAGCTCACTGCAGCCACAACCTCTCAGGCTCAAGTGATCCTCCTGCCTCAGCTTCCCAAGTAGCTGGGACTGCAAGCATGTGTCTTCATGCCTGCCTACTTTTTGTATTGTTTTGTAGAAACGTGGTCTCGCTATGTTGCCCAGGTTGTCATTGAACTCCTGGCCTCAAGGAATCCTCCCACTTCAGCCTACCAAAGTGCTGGAATTACATATGTGAGCAACAGCACCCAGCTTCCACCTTCCTTTTATTATGGGATTCTAATTCTAATCTTCAATTAAGCTGCTTGAAGATACCTCAGAAATCACTGATGCTCTGTTTTTATTTTGTTTTGTCTTTTTTTCTTTCTGCTTCATTTTGCACAATTTTTATTGCTATGTTTTCAGGTTTACAAATTATTTCTTCTGTGATGTCTAATTGGCTGTTAATCTCATCCAGTGTATTTTTCATCTCAGTAATGATAGCTTTCCTCTTTATAATGTGATTTCAGGTACAGATTTTTTTAATGTCTCTACTTAATATGATCAATATATTTTCCAGCAGCTTAAACATATGGAATGTGGGTATAATAACTTTTAATGTTTTTGTCTACCAATTCTATACTCTGTGACATTTCTGGATCAGTTTATATTGATTAATATTCTTCTCCTCATCAGCTGACTATTCCTGCTTCTTTCCATTCCTGGTAGGTTTAGACTGGATGTCAGACACTACAAATTTTATAAATTTTATCTTGTTGTATGCTGGATATTTGTATTCCTATAAATATTCTTGAGCTTTGTCCTGGGAGTATAGTAAAATTACTTTGAAACAGTTTGGTCCTTTCGGGTCTTGCTTTTAAGTTTTTTTGGGTAAGACCACAGCAGCACTTAGTCTAAGTCTGCCCCATTACTAAGGCAAAAACCTTTCTTGGTACCCTATCACATGCCTTGTGAATGATGAGGGTTTCTACTACGAGTGAGGGACAAGGGAACCATTTCTAGCTCTGTGCAAGCTCCAGGGACTGTTCCCTCTAATCCTTTTAGGTGGTTCCTTCTGCTGAGTACTTGAGAACATCCCTCTGTATATCTCCGGTGTGCCTAGTCTGTGTAGTCCTTTCCTCTCTGGCATTCTGCCCTGTAGCAATGTTAGCCACTTTAGCCTCCTTAGACTCCACTCAGAGACTGACAGTCTCCTTGAGTTTAGGAAACAGGTCTGGGAGTCTGGGGAAGCCTTATTAAACAAGACAGATTAAAGATCATCTTCTTGGTGTTCTTATAGAAACATAGCACTCAGCTACTTTGTGAAAAAATGTAAAAATTTAGAATATACAGTAACTCCAAATCAAATGCCAGAATGAAACAAAATTTATTAAATGAACACATGTACTCATTCATTCAGCAAATACTTATTTGTAGACCTACTATGTCCAAGTATTTCCCAGGCCCTGGGGGAATACAGCAGTGTATTAGTCTGTTTTCACACTGCTGATAAAGACATATCCAAGACTGAGTAATTTATAGAGAAAAAGAGGTTTAATGAACTCACAGTTCCATGTGGCTGGGGAGGCCTCACAATCATGGTGGAAGGCAAAAGGCACATCTTACATGGCAGCAGACAAGAGAGAATGACAACCAAGTGAAAGGGGTTTCCCCTTATAGAACCATCAGATTTCATGAGACTTATTCACTATCACAAGAACAGTATGGGGGAAACCACCTCCATGATTCAATTATCTCCCACTGGGTCCCTCCCATAACACCTGGGAATTATGGGAGCTACAATTCAAGATGAGATTTGGTTGGAGACACAGACAAACCATATCAAGAAGTGAAAGTCCCAATGCACAAGCAAGGATGAAATGGGAATGGGGACATATGATAACTGAAGAGCCAACTTAGAGGTTTCTGATTATCTGCAAAGGCAGCCTCCCACATTGGCAACTTCAAAGCAACTTGGACTCTTCACTCAACCAACAGAGAAAAGAAGCAGAGAAATATCTCCCACTGAATGATGTACCCTGTGCTTACAGTATTTGCTGGCATTAGTTCACTCTCTTCATTCCTTTTCCAACAGTGATTTTCAACTTTTTTTCAGCAGAAAGGACCTTATTTGCTACCTTCATTTTTCCAGTCTACACATTCAGCAGTCAACGTAAACAAAAGGAAACACCTTTCTCTGTTTGCAATTTGAATCTGCCTGTATGTAGTAGTTTGAACCTTTAAGAAGCAGCCAGGGTTTCCTCAAAGCTAAAGCTAGCCTTTACCATAGAAGTAGGATAAAAGGCTGAGTGCAGTGACTTACACCTGCAATCCCAGCACATTGGGAGGCCAAGGTGGGAGGATCGCCAAGAATTTGAGACCAGCTTGGGCAACATAGTGAGACCATGTCTCTACAAAAAGTAAAATAAAAATTAGGCAGGTATGGTGGCATATGCCTGTAGTCCTAGCTACTTGAGAGGCTGAGGTGGGGGGATACTTGAGCCCAGGAGTTTAAGGCTGCAGTGAGCTATGATCAGGCCAGTGTACCCCAGTCTGGGAAATAGAGCAAGATCCCATCCTTAAAAAAAAAAAAAAAAAAAAAAAGGATAAAAATGTCTACATGTAGTCTGCAGAGAACTGCTCTAGAACCCCTGATCATACGATTTCAAATAAATCCTCAAAGAAACGCAACTTTGACTCCTCCAAAGCATGACTCCTGAATGCTTCCAAAATTTCACAACTTTTCCTGCTGCAGTTGATTTTTGCATATATCTTATGGCCACTACCACTATTACAGGCTTAAAAGTATAGAAAGTAATAACAATAATCTCATCTGCCCCTCCAAACACTCTCAAAACAAACAAAAAACATGCCAGCTAAATAGCTTTACAATAAACAGGTCATTTCAAGAAAAGACATCTAATTATGTTGACTCTGATTACTAGTAATAACTTAGAAGTCTTAAGAAATTTAACAGTTCAGCTTAAAACAATTAAACAGAACTATTGAGGATAAAATCACCCCCTAGACTCAATATATCTACAGATACAAAAAGAATTAGATGGCTTGCTGATTCATTGTCCCTTCTGTTCCCAGTCCCAAGTGCCAAACGCATCAGAGAGCAGATATTAAGGCTTCCTTAAAATCAGAATTCATAGGAGGAAAGAATTTTTCAGCAGCATGATTTTTACATTTGATTTTTCAATTTTGGGTCCTGAACATTCCAAAGTTACAGAACTGAAAAATATAAACATATAAGGAAAACTTCCCATTCTATGTATATATGTATGTATGTATGTATGTATGTATTCCATTTATATAAGTCAAACATGGGAGTTGGGCCTTCAACTAATAGACACTGACCTCAAGGTCATTTGGAGTATGCAATCTTTTTATCGATAAATCCTTTCTTAAAGGATATGAAGGCTCTCTGGACAAATATGCATTGTATATTACAATGATACAACTTCTAGTTATATCTATTTCCTTCATCTAGCAACAGCTTAAACCCGTACTCAATTTGGAAAATCCTTAAAAGGAACCTCTACTCACCACTTTGAGCACTGCATTAAAACTCTAAGAGGAAACTTGCCAATTCTCAGCAATGAAACTATCAGAAGAAGCTCTAAGCAGGAACACTAGGAGATTAGTGTACAAATAGATGATGTTATGTCATGTCAGGGAAAGGTAAACAATATACTTTATTTCATTGTATTATCTGCAGAGCGTACACATTGCTCCATATGCTCTGACAGTACTAAGCTACTTTCTAGCAAAATATTCATGGGTTATTGTATGATTAATGAATATTGGTAGTGAAGGAATGATTGAAAGAATTAATGGCTTAGGTTGGTAAGGTTAAGCAAAACCTCCATGTGATTTTTTTCAAAAAGACAATGAGATACACTAAAAGCATTTTAGCAAGGCAAATAAATGTCAGTGTTACAACAAATGGAGTTTCATTTAGTGGACAGCTAGTTAGTAGTAAAACTACTAGCTTTAGTTACTTAAAACCACTTGTAAGAGGGCAAAACCACTTTGTTAGTAAAACCGTTTATAAGATGAACACAGTTTCCAAGCCTGAAAGAATTATTTTTTGTCTGAGAAAATGAGAGACCATGATGCTTAAAAAAAAACATCACTCACAGATTCCTTTCCCATCTTCTTTTGTAGACGTGTTTGCCACTGGACGGCTTGCATGACAATGGCTTCCCACCTTCTTTCAAGATTTACAATGATCAGCTGCATGGGCTGGTGGTCTGCATTCAGATTGCAAGTCTCCCGGTCATCCAAAAGATGCTGGCATAGTCGCAGAATGGAGGCAACTCCTCGACGTCGTTGCTTGATTTCACGACAGAGGGACTGCAACATAGAGAGCAACCAATCTATAAGTGTTTATACGGCAAAGTTCCCTAAAACATGAAACACCTTCTTCCACCATAATTTCAAATTGTAGTGATACACTTAGCTACCAACAATAGGACAATAAGAAGAGCTCTGATGTCCCTTTTAGAATGGAGGCCTTCTACAGAAGCCCAATATGCTAAAGAATTTAGCTGCATACCATTCCTCCACACTTTTTCACTGATTTATCCCTCTGAAATGTAGGGTCCCCCTTGACACCTGAGTAATTAACAATTTCCAGTCTGATGAAATAAATCACTTAGGTCAGATGAATGCCAAACAGATTGAAATGCTTTGACATAAGGTCAAAGGAAACACAAAAGATACAAAAATCCTCTGAAAAGAAACAGAATTTTTCCAAATTTACTCCTACATTCTTTGGAGGCAAAAAGTTCAGTTTTCTACTGGCTGAGAACAAGTTAAATAAGATTGCAAAGAATTTTTATATATAAAATCTATTATCTGAAAAAAAAAGATAAGAAATATTCCTCTTCCGAAGCTTGATTAACAGAGCAATAATGTTCTGAAAGCAAAAATTAAGATACTGGATTATTACTGCACTATTTGTTGGTTGCCGTGTTTCTTTTAATAGACATTCACACAATTTAAGAAGGACATGCATGTATCAAAATACCATTTTGCCCCCAGAAGCATTTGTATTGCTGCAGTGACCCTAAACTGAATGATTCAAGCAAAATAGTGGGTACACATGTCTAAAAATATTATATCCTTTCTTTGCCTACGGATAGTATGTAAGTGATATTCTAATTCGGAGCCTTCAGGAGAAATGATGATTATATCCACAAACATCACTGAATTACTAATGTCCTTCTACTGCCACAATTGGACTGTTCTAACAGTTAACAGATTGCTTATTAATCAACAAGGGTAAACAAGACAATGCAATTTCATTTAGTGTGAGAGTTTTAATGCCTGAAAGTATTTGTGCTTAAAATGTTAATCTAGATAAGGCTTCATTAGAAGAAATCTTAAAATGATTAAGTGTGGTACGCTGAAATGTGCATGGAGTGGGGGTATTAGATCAGCAGGTGGACATTTCATACAGATGTTCCACTTATTGATACAATGCATGCTATAGCCATTTAAATGACCCTAACTCAGTAATGGCTGGAATTCTATTATTTCTGTAATGAGAGAACTCTGTACCTTTAATATTTCTGAATTTTAAATAAAGAGAATGACAAATTCCCAAACCTCTATTTACGGCAAAATATGACTAGAAATTTTATTATTCAATTTATACCAGTGCAGCAGTTTCAGTTATGTTTCTTGAACTTATCCTTATTTATTTTCCTAGAGTTCATTACTATTTTCCTATATAAGTCCTGATATAACCACTATGTCTGACAAATTTCTTTACTGCTGCTACTAATTGGTTCAGTGCTGAATGAGGAGAAATGCCTAAGACATTGAAAGATAAAACTTAAGCCTACTAAGACAACAGGCATTGTTTCCATCTCTTCTACAACCCTGTCAAATGTCTCCCCTCAACCCCACACGCATGTTCTCTTTCTCTCTCTCCCTCTCTGTCTCTTCTCTCTCACACACACAAACACACACACACATCCACACACACCCTTCAATTTATCTCTTGCTCTAGAACAACTCTTGGGCAAGTCATACTATGAAGGCCACCTAATACCTGCCAATTTGGGGCCCAATATTAAACACTTCAAGATAACATTATGGCTAAATGAAACTGGCCCAAGTGAGTACTCTAAATATTAATATTAAGGATTTGGGGTTTTGTTTCTGTTTTGTTAACTTGTTAAGAGTCAAGGCCTAGAAAAATCAAAAGAGATGTTTCTGTGCCACAGAACTGAATTCTGTAAAACTCTCTTTAAAATAAAGTCAACTAGCATAATAACTGTATTTCTTAAGCCAACAAAAAGTCCCAAAATTCTTAGCCGAATGAAAATTTACAATAGATGGCACTAAAGATATGTGCAGAGTTAGCACAGGCCACATCAGGTAACATTTGCAAAGCACCACAAATAGACTTCATTCACCTTATAGGCATTTTCAAAGTTCTGAAACAGGACACGTGAGGTTGCTGGGAGAAATTTTTCATAAAGATCACTGGCCATAAATTTTTTTATAAGTATCTAGAATGTATCCAGTATTTAAGTATCTAGGTGATCCCCACTCCTATCTTAATTTGAATCAATCAAGATGAATACAGTGGTTTAAAAACTGAGAAGGCAGTTACTGTTGATATTCAATATCTGACTTTTGGATATTCACAATTCTGCAGGGTTTTTTTTGTTTTTTTGGTTTTTTTACTTTAAATGAACAAAGGGCTTAGTCTACATTCTGAATTAAAAATTTATCCTACATGTGCACTTGGGAAATAATGCTACTTTTAAAAAGGAGGGGAAAATTGGAAATTTTACATGGCCAGCATATTTTTCAGTACTTTTTTATACCTAGAAGATATAATTAATAAAATAACATTCTTCTACATAAATGGGCTTCCATGACAGCCATTAAAATATACATATGCATTTATAATCACAAATGCTTAATAAATAAAGTCAGTAGATTTGCTGGCAATGTTTCTTAGAATCAGTAGTTTATATTATTTCCATAAATATGCATAGATATTAACAAACAATTATTATAACTATTTTTGGCTTCATTTCAGAGAAAATGTGCTTTGAAACAGAAACTCAAGGTAAATAACCTAAGTAAAGCACAGAAATAAGACAAACACATCCCTACCTCCCTGATCTCCTCAAACGTGTACTGCACTTTCCATATGCTAGGCACTGTTTCAGGAACGAAGGCTTCAAAAAGGAGCAAGTTCCCTTTTTCCCTTAAGAAGTTGAGAGTCTACTGGAAGTAAACTATACAAATAAGTGTAATATCAAGTATACTTCAGAGAGGAAGGTGCTAACAGAAGTATGTGCAAGTTGCTATTAAAAGAGTCAATGAAATCTTCAGGGGAATGGTGTGAACCAGATGGACCAAGATGGGTAGTGGTGGTTATATGGGTAGAAGGCTGAGAGGTATGTTAAAATGGAAAACAAGTAAGTAGCCTCTGGCAGTGGGAATGCCTGGTGTGTTGGGGAGAGAGAGTGAAACAGTTAGAAAAGGAAGTTGGACACAGAAAAGTTTGAAATGCTTTTCATTATTGCCATTTTTATGCATTTTCCTTGACATCTAATGAGATCATGTTGGTTCCCACGCAAGTCATATTGCCTTCCCAGAAAACTATAAAGAAGAGGGAAACAAAATTTAAAAAGAAAGAAAAACACAACTATCAATATGCCTAAGAAAGGGATTCCAAATGCTTTCATATTTGCCTATAATTTGCTAATCTTTAGGCAATTTCATCTTGCCAGGTTAAATCTATTAGTATGGAGGTCATTATGTGTCTTTTCCCCCCCTTATAATGATCTCTGATCCACATTATAAGGTAGTTACCAATAGGCTGAAGACTTTTGTTTCACATTTGCAAACTGTCAATTTGATTTTCAATTTACCAGTGGCAATGCACAGGGGTGTTTTTTGGTTTACTTGGGTTTTATTCCTCTACTGACTTCCTCTGTCACTTTTTCAAACTGTTTAAACCAATCATATTATTGAACAAATGTGCAATATTATTCTTCACATTGGCTTCAGTTTAACACCATTGAAGTTAAGACTTTCAACACTGGTATTTAGTCTTCATTATGTATCAAATATGTGCATATAAGCAAACATATTACATAGATATTTACTTATATTTACTTGTATACACATACTTGACATTTAATGTCATACAGTTTATAAAAGGATATAAATAAGCTTATAATAAAAGAACAACTTCATTTACACCAACAACTGTTACAGCAAATGAGATGTAAGAATCAGATCAGAGGCTGGGTGCGGTGGCTCACACCTGTAATCCCAGCACTTTGGGAGGCTGAGGCGGGCAGATCACGAGGTCAGGAGATCAAGACCATCCTCGCTAACAAGTGAAACCCCGTCTCTACTAAAAAATAAAAAGACAAAAATTAGCTGGGCGAGGTAGGGGGCACCTGTAGTCCCAGCTACTCGGGAGGCTGAGGCAGGAGAATGGCGTGAACCTGGGAGGCAGAGCTTGCAGCAAGCCAAGATCATGCCACTGCACTCCAGCCTGGGTGACAGAGCAAGACTCTGTCTCAAAAAAAAAAAAAGAATCAGATTAGGAAAAAAGAGAGATGAGAAGGAAAATAATACTTTGAAATCACCAAAACGAAGTATATATTAAAAACAGAAAGAAACAAATTTAACTGAGAAACTCCAAAGTAATTTGTCTCCAACATTTATTACATAATTTAACTTTGTAGGTTGATTAAACATCATTAGGCAGGCCAATATGAACAAAGTGGTGGGACTTTAGCTGATCTGTTACATTAAAAAACAACAACAACAACAAAAAAAAAACAGCCTATGAAGCAATTCCCACTTTTAGACTTCACCTTCTAAACTGATGAACAGTTTAATATCAGTTGAGCATGGCTTCTATGTGGCAAGCACAACAAAGAAGGTACAATCTCCCTATATGATTATGTACCTGCCTTCAATCTAGTTGGAGTGAGGAAACATACAGAGAGAAGGGAAGCATGAACGAACACAGGTGACTTCCAGTTTAAATATTATCAGGAGGGGCCAGGCGCGGTGGCTCACATCTGTAATCCCAGCACTGTGGGAGGAGGAGGCAGGTGGATCACCTGAGGTCAGGAGTTCAAGACCAGCCTGTCCAACACGGTGAAACCCCATCTCTATTAAAAATACAAAAATTAGTTGGGTGTGGTGGTGGGTGCCTGTAATCCCAGCTACTCAGGAGGCCGAAGCAGGAGAGTTACATGAGTCCAGGAGGTGGAGGTTGCAGTGGACTGAGATCGTGCCATTGCACTCCAGCCTGGGCTTCAAGACAGACACTGTCTCAAAAAAAAAAAAAAAAAAAAAGTCCAGAGAGCAGCTCCATCCCATAGTTGTAACAGTTTCCTAAAATTTTCCACGTGTTTTGCTGTCTGCTCTTTGTCTGCTACCTATGACCAGATTTTCTACAACAAGGGTCCTCAGAGTACAGTGCTCAGGCCAAGCAGTATTCACATCACCCAGAAACTTTAGAACTGCAAATTCTCTGATGCTACTATAAATCTTCTGAATCAGGAATTCTGGGGTGATGCCCAATGAATTATGGTTTAAGAAGCGAGCCCTATAAGTGATTCCAATACATGCTAAAGTTTGAGAACACTAGTCTACAGGAAATAAAGAAACTTAGTTTTTAGATAAGATGATTAATCTAGCTGAGTAGACTTTTTAAAGTATAAAAATATTAATAGAAATTTTACGTTGTAATTCTGGAGTGAAATTGGTAGCCAAGAGACCACAATTGTTGATGATCAATTACTTCTTATTTTTATCAAATGACTGAAAAGAAATGAGTGAATCAATGAATAGATCTTTTCATCCAGTTATATCTTTATGTTACTAGTATTTTCTTGATGACCTCCAGAATTTCCAGTGCAATTATGTATGAGGTCATTTGGATCCAGTATTTGGTGATTTTACTCTTTTTTGTCATTTTTATCAAATAGGTCATTTGCTAATTAATGATTCTAATACATATGGCATTGTGCTAAGCTAAAAAGAAACTCTGCTTCCAAAAAGCACACATAATAAAGCAAAACAGTGATGATTAGTTGGAAGGTATAAGGTATTCAGGTACAGATAATGTTAATGCCTGAAGCTATAGTCTAATAAGAAATAGAGTCAGTGGAAAAAATGAGAGGCTATACTGGTACCTCTATGCTTCTTTAGAAGATGCATTTGTCTGGCTGCTTTGAAATCATTGTTTTGTGGGGGAAGGTTGGAAATGATAATTTTCATAGCAATAAGCATTTATTGGGCATCATTTATGTGCCAAACTTCATACTTTTCATTACAGAATTAGCGTTAGTGGATAAGAGGCATGTAATAAAATGTACCTGTTCTTAAGAGCTGGTGGCAAAGAGAAGACTGATTCCTCAACGTGAGAGAAATAAATACAAGGCAAAGGTTTTAGGTAAGACCTAACCCATCAGGTTGTAGTATGTTCCAAATAAGGTAAGGGAGGTGAATGTGCTTTGAGAATAGTGAGGCCATGACCCAAATGTAAGGTGTGATTGATATATATGCTAAACTATAGGCACTGAGTTTGAGAATAAAAAAGATCATTATTAACTGGAGCAGGCAGATTAGGATTTATGGTACTAGAACCAGGCTGTGAAAGTTGCTGAAGGTAAGAAAGGTGGAGAGAAGAGAGGATAGGCATTACAGGCTGGGGAGCACACATTTTAAAAGACCAAGAAGGCATAATTTTTGTAACATTTTAAAACAAGATGGAAGTTCAAGTGGGGTGTGGTAATAATCATTATTCGAGTATTGATCTGTCCATCCAAATGTACGTATTGAGTGCCTTTTATTTGCCAAGCAGTGCTCTCAGTGGTGGGGATATAGCAGTGAGCAAGATACATAAAATATCTACTTTCATAGAACTTACATTCACATTTGTATGCATGTGAGTGATGAGAGGCTGGAAACAAAACATGAAATATACAAGAAAATATCAGACAGTGATAAAAGCTATAAAATAAAATAGGGTAATATGACAAAAGTAGCTGGGGAGTTATTTTAGTTTGGGTTTTCAATAAAGCTTCTCTGGGAAGGTGACTTCACATAATAACAAGTTCAATGTAGAAACAAAATATCACCTAGTGTTCTGATGGTGTAATAGCGTAGACAAGATAATGTTCATACAATCAAGACTAATTTATGCCATAAAAGACTTATTTTACAGTTAATTATGGCATAATAAAGATTAAATATAGGATACCTTTCAATAAAATAAGTAAAATTAAAAAGTTCTGGTATAATTAAGTCAGGAAAGAATAGTCTTTTCAACAAATGGTGCTGAGACAACTGGATATCCACATGCCAAAGAATGAATTGAACCCCTATTCCACACCATCTACAAAACTAACACAAAATGGGTCATACTCTTAAATGTAAAAGCTAAAACTATAAAAATCTTAGAAGACAATATAGAGGTAAATATTCATCATGTTCGGGACAATGGTTTTGTAGATATAACATCAAAAATAGAAACAGCTTTAGACTTCGTAGGCAATGGCTTCTTATTTATGACACAAAAGTATATGCAACTTTTGGGCTTCATCAAAATTTAAAGCTTTTGCACTTCAAAGTATACCATAAAAAGTGAAAAGAAAAACCACAGAATGGGAGAAAATTCGAGACCTGTAACTCAATTTTTTAAATGGACAAAGTATTTGAATAGACATTTCTCCAAACACATACAAATGGCAAAAAAATTTAAAAAGGCTCAACATAATCAGTCATCAGAAAAATGCCAATGTAAGGCATAATTAGATATTACTTCACCCCCTAGTAGGATGGCTAAAAAGGAAATAACAAGTGTTAACAAGGATGTGGAGAAATTGGAACCCTCATCCATCAGTGGGATTGCAAAATGGTGCAGCCACATGAGAAAACCGTATGACATTTCCTCAAAGAGTTAAACATAGAATTTCTGTATGATCCAGCAATTTCCTCTTGAATACATACCCAAGAGAAATGAAAACATATTGAGAGGTGACAGCATGCTGGCAGCCATCGCTCGCTCTCGGCGCCTCCTAGGCCTCAGCGCCCACTCTGGCCGCACTTGAGGAGCCCTTCAGCCCGCTGCTGCACTGTGGGAACCCCTATCTGGGCTGGCCAAGGCCCGAACTGACTCCCTCTGCTTGCGGGAGGTGTGGAGGGGGAGGTGTGGAGGGAGAGGCACAGGCGGGAACCGGGGCTATGTGTGGCGCTCAGGGGCCAGCGCAAGTTCTGGGTGGGCGCGGGCTTGGCGGGCCCTGCACTTGGAGTGGCCAGTCAGTACCGCTGGCCCCGGGCCGTGAGGGGCTTAGCACCTGGGCCAGCAGCTGCAGAGGGTGTGCTGGGTCCCCCAGCACTGCCAGCCCACCCGTGCCACACTCGAATTCTCACCAGGCCTCAGCTGTCTCCCCACAGGGCACGGCTCGGGAACTGCAGCCTGCAATGCCCGATCCCCTCCGGCCTGGTGGGCTCCCGTGTGGCCCAAGCCTCCCCGACAGGCGTCACCCCCTGCTCCGCAGTGTCTGGTCCCATTGACCACCCAAGGGTTGAGGAGTGTGGGTGCATGGCGTGGGTCTGACGGGCAGCTCCACCTGCGGCCCTAGTGTGGCATCCACTAGGCGAAGCCAGCTGGGTTCCTGAGTTGGGTGGGGACTTGGAGAACTTTTATGTCTAGCTGGAGGATTGTATATGCACCAATCAGCACTCTGTGTCTATCTTGGGGGTTTGTGGATGCACCAATCAGCATTCTGTATCTAGCTAATCTGGTGGGGACTTGGAGAACTTTTATGTCTAGCTAAAGGATTGTAAAAGCACCAATCGGTGCTCTGTGTCTAGCTCAAGGTTTGTAAACATGCCAATCAGCACTCTGTGTCTAGCTCAAGTTTTGTGGATGCACCAATCAGCACTCTGTACCTAGCTAACCTAGTGGGGACTTGGAGAACTTTTATGTCTAGCTAGAGGATTGTAAACACACCAATCAGCACTCTGTCAAAATGGACCAATCAGTTCTCTAAAATGGACTGATCAGCTCGCTGTAAAATGGACCAATTAGCTCTCTGTAAAATGGACCAATCAGCAGGATGTGGGTGGGGTCAGATAAGGGAATAAAGGTAGGCTGCCCAAGCCAGCAGTGACAACCCGCTTGGGTCCCCTTCCATGCTGTGGAAGTTTTGTTCTTTCGCTCTTTGCAATAAATCTTTCTGCTGCTTACTCTTTGGGTCTGCACTGCTTTATGAGCTGTAACACTCACCGTGAAGGTCTGCAGCTTCATTCCTTAAGCCAGCGAGACCATGAACCCACCAGGGGGAATGAACAACTCTGGATGGGAGGAATGAACAACTTCAGACATGCCGCCTTTCTGTAACACTCACTGGGAAGGTCTGCAGCTTCATTCCTGAAGCCTGCGAGACCATAAACCCACCAGAAGGAAAAAACTCCAGACACATCTGAACATCAGAAGGAACAAACTCCAGACACACCATCTTTAAGAACTGTAAAACCCACTGCAAGGGTACACGGCTTCATTCTTGAAGTCAGCAAGACCAAGAACCCACCAATTCTGGACACATTTTGGTAACCACAAAGAGACTACTGCCTATCGCCAAGCAGTGAGACTATTGCCTATCGCCAAGTGGTAAGACTATTGCCTATCACCAAGCAGTCAGTACCATCAGATCCCTTTCGCTTGCTATTCTGTCCTATTTTTCCTTAGAATTCGGGGGCTAAATACTGGGCACCTGTCGACCAGTTAAAAGCAACTAGCGTGGCTGCCAGACTAAAGGCACGGGTGTCAGGCTTTCTGGGAAAGGGCTCTCTAACAAGCCCCAACTCTTGAGTTGGGAGAGTTCGCTTGCCTGGAACCAGCTTCCACTTTTCCTATACTTCTGGGCTGAGCCAAGGGTCGACAGAGAGGAAAGCCATTGAGCTCCAGGGTCCCGACAACAAGTTGGTTGACCCTGCAGCCATGAGTGGAACTCTAAAAGGCAGGTCGCCCAAGCAAGACTCGCCCCTCTATCCTATCTGTCCTGACCCTTGCCCCCGGGTCCTAATGCCTGCCACACAAACTTCCTCTCGCCTCTTCTCCGAGGCTAGCCCCGCTTCTAAAAACCACTCCCTGTTTCTGGTGCTTTTCTAGTTTCTCTTATAAGAATGATTTATAGTATAAACTCCAGGACTCTGTTACCTTTTTTAGGCACCCAGGCTCACCAATGAGAAAGACATAAGTTTTGCCCAAAGCCCCATTTTAGGGGGTACTATCGGGAATTTTAGGATCCCGCCTCAGACTAGCAGGCCTAACAAAAGCTATGCCTGAAGCTAGGATATGAGGAGCCTCAGAAATTGTACCCTTCCTGTTCATATAAGTGAGGACAAAAGGCATCACTCTTCCAACCCTGGAGATCCCTTCCCTCCCTCAGAGTATGGCCCTCCACTTCATTTTTGGGACATAACATCTTTATAGGACAGGGGTAAGGTCCCAATACTAACAGAAGAATGCTTAGGACTCTAACAGGGTTTTGAGAATGCGGTGGTAAGAGCCACTAAATCCAATTTTTCTCGGGCCTCTTTGTGGTCTAGGAGGACAGGCAAGGGTGCAGGTTTTGAGAATGTGTCAGTAAGGGCCACTAAATACAACCTTCGTCAGTCCTCCTTGTGGCCTAGGAGGAAATCTAGTGTTTCTGCTGCTGTGTTGGTGAGCACAACTATTCCGATCAGCAGGGTCCAGGGACCGTTGTGGGTTCTTGGGCAGGAGGAGAAACAAACAAACCATAACTGCAGGTGGTTTTGTCTTTCAGATGGGACACACTCAGGCATCAACAGGCTCACCCTTGAAATGCATCCTACGCCATTGGGACCAATTTGACCCACAAACCCTGAAAAAGAGACAGCTCTTTTTTCTGCACTGTGGCTTGGCCCCAATATTTTCTCTCTGATGGGGAAAAATGGCCACCTGAGGGAAGTACAAATTACAATACTATCCTGCAGCTTGACTTTTTCTGTAAGAGGGAAGGCAAATGGAGTGAAATACCTTATGTCCAAGCTTTCTTTTCAATGAAGGAGAATACACAACTATGCAAAGCTTACAATTTACATCCCACAGGAGGACCTCTCAGCTTACCCCCATATCCTAGCCTCCCTATAGCTCCCCTTCCTATTAATGATAATCCTCCTCTAATCTCCCCTGCCCAGAAGAACATAAGCAAAGACATCTCCAAAGGACCACAAAAACCCCTAGGCTATCGGTTATGTCCCCTTCAAGCTGTGGGGGCGGGGGGAATTTGGCCCAACCCAGGTACATGTCCCTTTCTCCCTCTCTGATTTAAAGGAGATCAAGGCAGACCTGGGGAAGTTTTCAGATGATCCTGATAGGTACATAGATGTCCTACAGGGACTAGGGCAAACCTTTGATCTCACTTAGAGAGATGTCATGCTATTGTTAGACCAAACCCTGACCTTTAATGAAAAGAATGCGGCTTTAGCTGCAGCCCAAGAGTTTGGAGATACCTGGTATCTTAGTCAAGTAAATGATAGAATGACAGCTGAGGAAAGGGACAAATTCTCTATCGGTCAGCAAGCCATCCCCAGTATGGATCCCCACTGGGACCTTGACTGAGATCATGGGGACTGGAGTCATAAGCATCTGTTGACCTGTGTTCTAGAAGGACTAGGGAGAATTAGGAAAATGTCCATGAATTATTCAATGATGTCCACCATAACTCAGGGAAAGGAAGAAAACCCTTCTGCCTTCCTACGGGAGGCCTTCGGAAAATATACTCCCCTGTCACCTGAATCACTTGAGGGTCAACTGATTCTAAAAGATAAGCTTATTACCCAATCAGTCGCAGATATCAGAAGAAAGCTCCAAAAGCTAGCCCTGGGCCCTAAACAAAATCTGGAGGCATTATTAAACCTGGCAACCTCAGTGTCCTATAATAAGGACCAAGAGGAACGGCCCAAAAGGAAAAGCGAGATCAAAGAAAGGCCGCAGCCTTAATCATGGCCCTCAGACAGACAAACCTTGGTGGTTCAGAGAGGACAGAAAATGGAGCAGGCCAATCACCTGGTAGGGCTTATTATCAGTGTGGTTTACAAGGACACTTTTAAAAAAGACTGTCCAATGAGAAACAAGCTGCCCCCTTGTCCACGTCCACTATGCCGAGGCAATGACTGGAAGGTGCACTGCCCCAGAGGATGAAGGTTCTCTGGGTCAGAAGCCCCCAACCAGATGATCCAACAACAGGACTGAGGGTACCCAGGGCAAGCACCAGCTCTTGTCATCACCCTCACTGAGCCCCGGGTACATTTAACCATTGAGGGCCAGGAAATTGACTTCCTCCTGATACTGGTGCGGTTTTCTCAGTGTTAATCTCCTGTCATGGACGACTGTCCTCAAGGTCCGTTACCATCTGAGGAATCCTGGGACAGCCTGTAACCAGGTATTTCTCCCACCTCCTCAGTTGTAACTGGGAGACTTTGCTCTTTTCACATGCCTTTCTTGTTATGCCTGAAAGTCCCACACTCGTATTAAGGAGGGATATATTAGCCAAAGCTGGAGCCATTATCTACATGAATATGGGGAACAAGTTACCCATTTGTTGTCCCCTACTTGGGGAGGGAATCAACCCTGAAGTCTGGGCATTGGAAGGACAATTTGGAAGGGCAACAAATGCCTGCCCAGTCCAAATCAGGTTAAAAGGTCCCACCACTTTTCCTTATCAAAGGCAATATCCCTTAAGCCTTGAAGCTCATAAAGGATTACAGTACATTGTTAAACATTTAAAAACTCAAGGCTTAGTAAGGAAATGCAACAGTCCCTGCAATACCTCAATTCTAGGAGTACAAAAACCAAACAGTCAGTGGAGACTAGTGCAAGATCTTAGACTCCTCAATGAGGCAGTAATTCCTTTATATCCTGTTGTACCCAACCCCTATACCCTGCTCTCTCAAATACCAGAGGAAGCAGAATGGTTCACAGTTCTGGACCTCAAGGATGCCACCTTCTGTATTCTCCTGCACTCTGACTCCTAGCTTCTCTTTCCCTTTGAGGATCACACAGACCACACATCCCAACTTATGTGGACGGTCTTGCCCCAAGGGTTTAGGGATAGCCCTCACCTGTTTAGTCAGGCACTGGACCAAGATCTAGGCCACTTCTCAAGTCCAGGCACTCTGGCCCTTCAGTATGTGGATGATTTACTTTTGGCTACCACTTTTTTTTTTTTTTACTTTTTGCCGAAAAGTTCGGCAGCCTTGTGCAAGCAGGCTACGCTAGAGCTCGTGAACTTTCTAGCTAATCAAGGGTAAAAGGTGTCTAGGTCAAATGTCCAGCTTTGCCTACAGCAGGTCAAATATCTAGGCCTAATTTTAGCCAGAGGGACCAGCGCCCTCAGGAAGGAATGAATACCGCCTATACTGGTTTATCTTCACCCTAAGACATTAAAACAGTTGTAGGGGTTCCGGGGTTCCTTGGAATCACGGACTTTTACCAACTATGGATCCCCGGATACAGTGAGACAGCCAGACCCCTCTATACTCTAATCAAGAAGACCCAGAGAGCAAATACTCATCTAGCAAATTGGGATACGAAGGGCAGGTTATGCCATAGTCAGTGATGTAACCATACCTGAAAGTAAGCCTCTTCCCCCAGGGACCAGTGTCCAGTTAGCAGAACTAGTGGCACTTACCCGAGCCTTAGAACTAGGAAAGGGAAAAAGAATAAATGTGTATACAGATAGCAAGTATGCTTATCTAATCCTACATGTCCATGCTGCAATATGGAAAGAAATGGAGTTCCTAACTTCTGGGGGAACCCCCATTAAATACCACAAGGAAATTATAGAGTTATTGCATGCAGTGCAAAAACACAATGAGGTGGCAGTCTTACACTGCCGAAGCCATCAAAAAGGGGAAGGAGAGGGGAGAAGAGCAGCATAAATGGCTGGCAGAGGCAGGGAAAGACCAGCAGAAAGGAAAGAAAGAAAGAGACAGGAAGTCAGAGAGACAGAGAGACAAAGATGGAGTCAGAAAGAGAGAGAAAGGCAGAAGGAGAAAGAAAGGAAGAGACAGACAAAGAGGGAGTCAGAAAGAGACAGAGACAAAGGAGAAGTCAAAGAGAAAGAAAAACAGATGTAATAAAGAAAAAACAGTGTACTCTATTCCTTTAAATGCCCCCAGGGTAAATTTCTAAACGTCCACCCAGCCAAGGCATATTCTTCTTCTGTGGAACATTGATCTGTATCTGCCTCCCCACTAACTGGACAGGCGCCTGCACCTTAGTCTTTCTAAAGTCCCAACATTAATATTGCCCCAGGAAATCAGACCTTATCAGTACCCCTCAAAGTTCAAGTCCGTCAGCACAGAGCCATACAACTAATACCGCTACTTATAGGGTTAGGAATGGCTACTGCTACAGGAACCAGAATAGCCGGTTTATCTCCTTCATTATCCTACTACCACACACTCTCAAAGGATTTCTCAGACAGTTTGCAAGAAATAACAAAATCTATCCTTACTCTACAATCCCAAATAGACTCTTTGGCAGCAGTGACTCTCCAAAACTGCCGAGGCCTAAACCTCCTCACTGCTGAGAAAGGAGGACTCTGCACCTTCTTAGGGAAAGAGTGTTGTTTTTACGCTAACTAGTCAGGGATAGTACGAGATCCCACCTGGCATTTACAGGAAAAGGCTTCTGAAATCAGACAACGCCTTTCAAACTCTTATAGCAACCTCTGGACTTGGGCAACGTGGCTTCTCCCCTTTCTAGGTCCAATGGCAGCCATCTTGCTGTTACTCACCTTTGGACCCTGTATTTTTAACCTCCTTGTTAAATTTGTTTCCTCTAGAATTGAGGCCATCAAGCTACAGATGGTCTTACCAATTGAACCCCAAATGATTTCAACTAACAACTTCTACCCAAGACCCCTGGATCGACCTGCTGGCACTTTCACTGGCCTAGAGAGCTCCCTTCTGGAGGATACTACAACTGCAGGGCCCCTTCATCTCCCCATCCAGCAGGAAGTAGCTAGAGCGGTCATCAGCCAAATTCCCAACAGCAGTTGGGGTGTCCTGTTTAGAGGAGGGATTGAGAGGTGGCATGCAGCGTGCTGGCAGCGCTCGCTCGCTCTCCGCGCCTCCTCAGCCTCAGCACCCACTCTGGCCGCACTTGAGGAGCCCTTCAGGCAGCCGCTGCACTGTGGGAGCTCCTATCTGGGCTGGCCAAGGCCGGAACTGGCTCCCTCTGCTTGCGGGGAGGTGTGGAGGGAGAGGTGGAGAGGGGTGGGCAGGAACCAGGGAACACGGGCCAGCGTGAGTTCTGGGTGAGTGTGGGCTCAGCAGGCCCCACACTCAGAGAGGCTTAGCCCCGGAGTAAGGGGCTTAGCACCTGGGCCAGCAGTTGCAGAGGGTGCAACGGGTCCCCCAGCACTGCCAGCCCACCCGTGCCACACTCAAATTCTCATCAGGCCCTAGGTGCCTCCCTGCAGGGCAGGGCTCAGGACCTGCAGTCTGCCATGCCCGATTCCCTCCACCCCAGTGGGCTCCTGCGCAGCCCAAGCCTCCCCGACGGGCGCCACCCCCTGCTCCATGGTGCCCAGTACCATCACCTGCCCAAGGACTGAGGAGTGCGGGTGCATGGCGCAGGTCTGATAGACAGCTCCACCCGCGGCCCTGGCACGGCATCCACTAGGTGAAGCCAGCTGGGCTCCTGAGTTGGGTGGGGAACTTGGAGAACTTTTATGTCTAGCTGGAGGATTGTATATGCACCAATCAGCACTGTGTGTCTGGCTCAGGGCTTTGTGGATGCACCAATCAGCACTTTGCATCTAGCTAATCTAGTGGGGACTTGGAGAACTTTTATGTCTAGCTAGAGGATTGTAAACACACCAATCAGCACTCTGCCAAAATGGACCAATCAGCTCTCTAAAATGGACCAATCAGCTCGCTGTAAAATGGACCAATCAGCCCTCTGTAAAATGGACCAATCAGCAGGATGTGGGTGGGGTCAGATAAGAGAATAAAAGCAGGCTGCCTGAGCCAGCAGTGGCAACCTGCTTGGGTCCCCTTCTATGCTGTGGAAGCTTTGTTCTTTCGCTCCTTGCAATAAATCTTTCTGCTGCTTACTCTTTGGGTCTGCACTGCCTTTAAGAGCTGTAACACTCACTGTGAAGGTCTGCAGCTTCACTCCTGAAGCCAGCGAGACCACGAACCCACTAGGAGGGATGAACAACTCCAGACGGGAGGAATGAACAACTCCAGATGCGCTGCCTTTAAGAGCTGTAACACTCACTGTGAAGGTCTGCAGCTTCACTCCTGAAGCCTGCAAGACCATGAACCCACCAGAAGGAAGAAACTCCAGACACATCCAAACATCAGAAGGAACAAACTCCAGACACACCATCTTTAAGAACCGTAACACTCACCGTGAGGGTACACGGCTTCATTCTTGAAGTCAGCAAGACCAAGAAGCCACCAATTCTGGACACAATATGACCACATAAAAACTTACATACAAATATTCATAATGGCATTATTCATAAAGCCAAAAAGTGGAAACATGTCAAACACCCATCAACTGTGAGTGGATAAACAAAATGTAGTATATACATATAATGTAATATTATTTGGCATTTAAAAATGAAGTACTTATGCATATCATAACATGGATGAACCTTGAGAACATCATATTAAGTGAAAGAAGACAGATACAAAAAGTCGCATATCTTATGATTCCTTTTATATGAAATGTCCAGAATAGGCAAATGCATAGAAACAGAAAGTGGAATAGTGATTGCCATTGCCTCCAGTGAGGGGGAAAAACGGAGCTAGTGTGTAAGGGGTTTCTTTTGAGAGTGGTGAAAACATTCTGAAATAAGATTTTCTGGTATGTAAATTATATCTCAATAAAAATATTATTTAAAAAAAACCTCTTGGTAAGGCCAGAAATATATTATCAACCCCATAAACAATTACACAATCAGAGAATTTACCATTCTGCTAGGGTGTGTCATACAACAGATGCTAATGATATAACTAATACCATACAATCACTATGGTTCTGCAACCATGGGTGGATACAAGGATTAATTTATCAATGCAAACTTGGAGGGTTTTTTTCTTTTTAAAGTTATGGCTATAAAATGTCCTCAGATAGAGTCATTACTACACTATACATACATTCTGCCATATACATCTATACATCTCTGCCAACAGATCAGACATTCTGCTGTATGACAAAAATAATGCAGTGTCATTTTTAATATAGCTGTTCTACTCCTAGAAATAGCATAACACATAAACAGAAAAGTAAACATAGAAGACTATGAATCTGAAAGAGGAGTTAAAGTAAATGTGGGAAATGAAGAATGTTAACTAAATCTAATGATTGTAGTGATGAATTTCATATATAATCATATACATCTTATGAAACCGTAATCTACTGTGGTGATAGTATCAGTACAAAAATGAGAGACTTGACATATCAGATGTACTTCATATACTTTACCAAAGATCATTCTGAGTTGACTATATGCATCTGAACCAAAACAAAATAAAAATAATGTTATGTTTTCTTCAAATATTTCATCAAGATTCACTTGAAGCTGGGCACGGTGGCTCACACCTGTAATCCCAGTACTTTGGGAGGCTGAGGCAGGCGGATCACGAGGTCAGGAGTTCGAGACCAGCCTGACCAACATGGTGAAACCCCGTCTCTACTATAAATACAAAAATAAGCCGGGTGTGGTGGCGTGCACCTGTAATCCCAGCTACTCAGGAGGCTGAGGCAGGAGAATTGCTTGAACCTGGGAAGCGGAGGTTGCAGTGAGCCGAGATCGTACCACTGCATTCCAGCCTGGGTGACAGAGAGAGACTCTGTCTCAAAAAAAAAAAAAAAAAAAGAAAAGATTCACTTGATTACAAAATAATAACCTATAATCATTGGGATATATCAATTGCTGGAGCACTATTTTTAGTAAGATTTTCTTAGTTATTTTCACTAATCTCCAGTAGTAATGATGAACATTTTTTGTATATTTATGTGTGCCACACATTTTAAAAGGTATTTGATATGTATTGAATCATTTAATCCTCACAGCAACACTATGATGTGTGTGTGTGTGTGTGTGTGTATATTATTGTCATCTACCTATTTGACAAATGAGGAAATGGAGACACAGAGAGGTTAAGTAACTGACCATAAGTACACAGCTAATAAGCAGCAAAGGCAGGATTTTAACCCAGGCAGCCTCTGATTCACAAAAACAATATGCCACATTGCTTTTCATAAGAAAGCTGAAGAAGCTTGTAAGATTTCTACATTTTCAGACAATCTTGTCCCTGACTTCTAACCAGAAGTAGCCATAGCCATAAAGTTATTATTAAGACAGCCAACAACCTCTTTCTGCAAAGGGAAGGAGATTGAACCTTTTCAGAGGTCCAACCTTCATAGGCCTGCAAATATGTAACAGTTAGTAATCTATACAAAATTTAAGCTCAGGGTGGTTATAGTAACAGAGATGGAAAAAATACTGATTCATTCACTGAACAAATATTTATGGAACACTGTTTATAATGGACAGTGTTGTAAGTACTTCAGATATTTCAGTGAACAAAACAGACAAAACCTTTTCTCAAAGACCTCATATTCTTGGGGACAGTGGGAGGAATCTCTTTTCTGAGAAAGATGTAAATTATATAAGTAATAAAGAAGAGATTAAAAAGGTAGGAAACATTCATTTAGGCAAGTGATTATCAACATTTCCAGCAAAGGGTCAGAAGCTCTTTTGGTCCTGATAGCTCTATTCTCTAGCCAATTATGTGTTTAACTATACCTTGTATATAAATGTTGCAAATAAGAATTTGTATCTTGGAATTGTAAGAAGTAATTCTTCAAAATAGCAAAACATTAAAATACCTCAAATGAAGTATGAATAACGACTTGCATATTTTAAAGAAAATATAGGCAAATGACATCTGGGTATTTTAACTGATTACAAACTTAAAAGACAACGTCAGCCAATATAGACATTCAGCTCAGTTGCAAACCCTGGAACTTAATCTATATTGAAGCTAAATATTCTATAAGCATGCAGTGAAGTGCAAAAAATAGCAATTGAAAAATGACATGATTAAATGGCACGACATGCAATCATTTGCTCTCAATTATATCAATGTATCTTCTTCATTTCTAGGAGTCAGGCAGAAATATTGTTTTTTAAATGCCTCTATTAAATTGGTCACCAGTAATAAAATAGATGAGAGTCCTAATAAGCTCATTTACATAACATACATCATATACTACAAAACTATTCTCTCCAAACAGTTTTGCTCATAGATTTGTCTCCTGGTTGTCATGAGTCTTTGCCACATTAGCAGATTTTAAAAGCATAACCCTGTTTTCAGGACCATTTGTAGAAAAACGTTTATGAAACTTTTCTAGTTAACCCTTGGCAGGATCCTTATTGCTAATTATGGAAAAGGTATTGACATAATATCTTGGCTGTCATATTTTATTATGGTGACGGTAAAAGCAGAATCTAAGTCTGACATTTTGGAAATATCATCTAATTGCAAGTCAGAAACAGAGAATGACAGTTTTAAGTAGATCATAACTTCTTTCAAAATAGCAAACTGGTTTATTTCATGTAAAAGCTAGATTTTAAAAATAGCATTAAAGCTTCCTGAGTTGGTTCACCAAGCATATTTCTATTGGCTCTTGAAGAAGGGCTGGGTAGTGTGCCAAAATAGTTTTGACAGTGTACATGATATTACAAGTCTAGATTCAAACACTAAATTATTTCTTATAACCATTTAAAATAAAAATATTTTCAGTAAATCTTTCCATTTTTAAGAAAAATTATCTCCCCTCTGTTTGTTTACCTAGTCCACAGATAAGTGAGATCTAAAGTTACTGCAATCACCTTTACCTCCATGGCCTTATTGGCCTGACCTTTTAACCTAAAGATCTTAATTTTTCTTGCCATCTGGTATACTCACCAATCAAGTTGAATCATTAAGGGCAACCAGGATTATTAATTAATACTGTAAATTCTTGAAGATCCTTGGATGAATAGAGGCATCAAGGGAAAAGAATCATTCTTTTACAAACATTCACAATTATGTTTTAATAGTTTGTATTTTTTTCTGTTGGAAAAAAAATGTGTACTAATTTTACTTGGAAAGGAGCATTTCTATTCCTCTTGGCTTTTGTTTAGCTGTGGGCCAAAATATAATAACCATTCTAAAAATGTAGACCCTCAGTGAGTTATCCCACGAATGCTGTGGTTATCTCTATGTGGCATTCTTTGTTACTTTTCCTAAACTAAGTTACGTACTTTTAAATATGTTTGTTTTTAAGAGTCAAGCTCAGTGGCCATGTGTTTAGTTCATATTCACATGTAATTAATAATATGTTACATAGTTCTTTTCTAAATTAAAAACAGTGTTAAAATTCCAGACATATAAAACAATATAAAGATTAAGTTACTCTAAAGAAAACTGTAATAGCTTACAGATTGCTTGTATCATTACTAAAATGCTGATATCTATTACAGAGTCTCCCTGGAATAAAGTATGCACGTTTAGCAATAATCTGGTAAAAACCTGTCCATTATTGTTAAAATGCTAAACTAGACTGCAATTATAGAAAGGTAACTTTTAGTAGTAAGGGGAAAAGGGTGCTGGATATAAATGCAACTTAGCCATTATACTACAAAATACTTTTTCTTAAAACCCCATAATCACACTTCTCCTAAGCAGATAAGCATTAATTGTCATTTATTTTTATATTGTTATATTTTGAAATCTATTTACAACACCCACTGTGCTTTTTATCTTTTATTGATTCCATAGGAATTATTTCAAAGTAATTCTGGGGAATGGATGAAGGCGTTTTTCTTCTCTAGATCATTTGTTGATTCTAGCTACCTGAAATCATCTTTGCTTTTAATAAATCTTGGGTATTCACTGGCCAGGTCAAAGGATATCCAGGGCAGTCTTGAAGAAAGGAAGGAAACAATTCAGTATGACAGGGTATGGTGCCATACACCCAGTCAGTAAAATCTATGAAAAAAGAATCATAATAAAAGGCCACAACAGGGTATGAAATAGCATTAAGAAAGCAAGCAAGGGAACACAGGAGCTAGGATGATGACCCAAGAGAAATTCTTAGGGATAACGTAAAACACACAGGCAACCTGACTCATGGGAGAGGACAGATTATTTATTATTAGTTTCATGACTTGCTCAACCCTGCTGCATGGTATTTTTCTTGCTCTCTCATCCATACATAGTTGGCTATTCTCCACCCCTCTCCTCTATCAAGCCCTGTTTTTCCAGACTTATCTTTGGCTAAGATATTCTTTATTGTCTAAGAAGCCACTCCTAGAACTCATCACAAAGTTCAGAGTGTTACTTGAAGTATAAAAGCTAGGAAAATGTATTTTAGGAAAGTGTTCCTATTATTCCAGAATGCTACAGAAGGGAAATAAATGGATTCAAGAACTCTAGGGACATAACAAGAATACAGGAAGAGAGTCAAGCATGGGGAATAACACCTCTAAAAAGAAGGAAAATGATACTAGAGAGAAAAAGTCAACATTAGAAAAGACATCCTGTTTATTCACTTACTCCTCTCTGACTCGGAAGAGGCAAAGGTATAGATGGCTTTATAAACTTCATATTTCTGTTTTTATTTTCATAGCATCTAAAATAAATAGTACATTTTCCTATGAGTTTGGTCCACTGGGAATGTGCTTCTTAGCTCTTTCCTTTGCATTTGTGGTGGAAGTTCAAGGCAACTTGACTCCTTTTCACCAGTTTTCAGTATTCACGGATGTGTGGCAATACCATACTCTCAGGGTCATTCAGAAGTTTAACCAATACATAACAGCAAAATACTCTTCAAATATCATATTAGGTAGTAGAGAGATACTGACTAAATATTAGTCAACTGGTAAACTGTTATAATGATTTTTTAGCTTAAAGGAATATTCGGAACCCTGTGAAAAGGAAATATCAGAACTTCATTGATCAAACACTCTTACAGCTAAAACAAAGTGAAGATCCAGGAGAATTTTTCAAGACCATTTTCTTGAACAAAGCTAATTTTCCTTTAGAGGAATAAATTTTATTCTCTTCTGGGAAAAGGCATCACACCTCTCTCCTGCCTGCTCTCCCAAAGAAGATTGAGTACATGGGAAGGTAGTACTCTCATTTATGCCATCTAACATTTTGGCAGCAAGACAGAACACAAGTCACTAATCATAAAGGTGTTTTAGTTGAACATCTGAAAAGCAATGTGGATTGAAAACAAACCACAACTTAGAGTTTTCTCCTACTTTGGTAATAACTAGTTGTGCAATCTCAGGTAAATCATGTAATTTCTATGTGCCCTCAACACTCTTTCTCTAAAATGCATTGATCCTTTAGGCTCTAACATCTTCTGGGATCAAAGATTATATAACCTTATTCTGAGACAGGAAAAACGTTCTATGGTGATCTAAGATGGACTTTTAAAATATAATTATAAAATACAACTTTGAATATCTCTCAAACAAGACATAAGTTGGTTCTCATCTTCTCTGATTAACTTCTAGGGGTGACAGAATATTAATTTCAATATGCCTTTATTGCTGGCTTTAACTGTGGACAGCTGCTTTAACTGGGTAAGTGTGTTGTTGCAATAATTTGCATAAAACAACCTTGCTTGGTCTCAGATTCTGTTCATATCTTGGTCATGTTCTAACACCTTCAAAGTCTAACTCTAAATAACATTATAGTGAGAACCACATGTGTAAGCAAAGCAAACAAGATTGAAAATGTAACTTCCACTGATGCTTTGATAAAGTTTTGAAATTTGTCGCACCAGTATTTTATTAAGAGTTACAATGGCATGTGATACAGTTTGGATCGCTGTCCCTGCCCAAATCTCATATTGAAGTGTAATCCCCAATGCTGGAGGTGGGGCCTGGTGGGAGGTGTTTGGGTCATGGGGGAAGGTCCCTCACGATTTGGTGCTGTCTTCATGATAGTGAATTACTGCAAGATATGGCCATGTAAAAGTGTTTGGCACCTCCCCATCCCCCTGGCTTGCTCTTGCTTTTGCCTTGTGTTGTGCCTGCTCCCACTTCACTCTCCACTATGATTACAACTTCCTGAGGCCTCCCTAGAAGCTGAGCAGATGACAGCACCATGCTTCCTGTGAAGCCTGCAGAACTGTGAGCCAATAAAACCTCTTTTTTCCTTTTATAAGTTACCCAGTCTCAGGTATTTCTTTATAGCAATACAAGAATGGCTTAATACAGCATGACTGAACATACACTCATTGGCTTTCTTGCTGGTGGTCCTGGCTAGTAGATAAGGAGTAAATGGGTCTTGAAACATCCCTCCATTTCCTAAAAGTCATTTCTCCTGATCATGACTAAAGAAAAATAAAGGAGGATATTTTGAGAAAAGGCAGAGGATATGAGGGAAAAGAGGAACCGAGGTTACTGCTTAGTCTGTGCTTCTCAAAAGAACATTCAACATCAGATCTTTCAATCTATTATTACACTTATCCTCACGATATTAAATTCAAAAAAGAAAGAAAAATCTCCTTGGGAAAAAGAATGTGATATTCTAAATGTAGAGGGTATAACTTGGCATTTAATCAACCATTTAAAGCATCAGTAAAATTAAAAGAGATAAGTTAGGCTATTTTTTTTTCCCAGATGGGAATAATGATTTATGTCTCCACCCTCTCTGAGAGGTTTTGGGAGGATTAATGAGCTAATGTCTGTAAAGCTCCTTAAGCTCCTTGTATGGAGGTGCAACATAAACACAAGGTGAAAAATGATAGCAAACTCTATGCTGAGTTGAGCTCCCAAAAGTAAAGCCCCTGGGAATGAGAAACTGTTGCAAGTTGAGATGGTAAATCTCTGCGTTCCAATGCCAGAGAAGCCTTGGTTTGTTGTCATATGTGTTTTTAATTCTGTTTAAAGTAGTACTTAGTGGTATCAATAGGCATTTCTACATTTCCTATTAATCATAGTAGCCCCTGTGATCATCTTTTTTGTTTGTTTGTTTGTTTGTTTGTTTGTTTGTTTGAGACGGAGTTTCGCTCTCGTTGTCCAGGCTGGAGTGCAATGGCACGATCTCGGCTCACAGCAACCTCCGCCTCCCGGGTTCAAGTGATTCTCCTGCCTCAGCCTTCCAAGCAGCTGGGATTACAGGCACGTGCCACCACACCTGGCTAATTTTGTATTTTTAGTAGAGGTGGGGTTTCTCCATGTTGATCAGGCTGATCTCGAACTCCTGACCTCAGGTGATCCACCAGCCTTGGCCTTCCAAAGTGCTGGGATACAGGCGTCAGCCATCATGCCCGGCCTCATTTTTTTGTTCTATGCATCAAATGAGAAAGGCTTATTACCTATATTTTACAGAGTAAAAATTGGAATGTGAAAGTTACAAAGCCATCAATGATAACCCACAAGAAACCAATGGTTCAACATTATTGGACTGTGGCCTGGATTGGTATTCTGATATAGGCTGCCATCTGGCTCTGATTGTCTGATCATAGGTGAGTCATTTAATTTATCAGAGATTTAGTTTTCTTCTCTTAGGAATAAGGAGGCTAAGTTAGCTAGATGAGCTCAGGTATTAATCAGTGAGGATATTCTACCATCTTCTAAGCACTTCTTGAGTATCTAGTGACTCCAAGGCATTGTATATAATACTATAAAGGGCATGCAAAACAAATAAAACTTCAAGATAGTTTCTATTCTTAAAGCTTACACTTTAGTCTGTTGACAAGATACACACTCTTAAGGACACATACGTGAGGAATATTCAAATAAGCACACAAAACAACAGAAATTTCTTCAATCACTTATCTCCAGGCCTCCGCACATGCATATATTGTTCCGTTTCCTCCTCTCCACTTCAGATCTCATTTTAGAGTCGCTTATTCCAGGAATTTCCTCACTTCTCTTCATGTGCAAACACCCAAGCCTCCCCAGGAATGTACTGCGCACTTCCATAGCACACTATGTTAACCCCCATCCAACCACATGCCACATCCTACCCTACTTGCATGTTTCACTGTCTGTATTTCCCTTTAGCCTGTGTGCTCCTTGGAAGAGGACTATATATGGCTCACCACAGTATTCACAGTGCCCAGCACTTGACAAAGATGTTTGCTTAGGAGAAAGGTGTTGAATAAATTAAAAATATCTCTACCTATACTCCCCAAAACATCTCGAACTGCTTCTTATTTCTAACGACTAGAAGCCCGCCATTCTTACATACATTCTATTACTTACAAGGCCTTTCATTAAACATTCTCTTCCTTATTTAAAGGGGAGCCTGTGCTGATGCAACAGTTAGCATTCCAGGGACAGATGGACTCTTCATGGGAGTGAGGCTTTCGCAGAAGGCCTCCTCCCTCTTCCCCATCCCTACCAACAAACCAGTTCAGAAATCCTATCATCTCTAATCTAGCCTCCTAGGAGGATGTCAGCAAGATGGCAAAATAGGTCTTTCCCGTGCTCATTCCGTAAACAGGCACATCAGCTTGAACAACTATTCATACACAAACATACCTTCATAAGAGCTAAGGAAACTAGATGACAGATTACGGCACTTGGGGGTAGCACAGAAACAAGAAAAGATGTATTGAAAAGGGTAGGAAGGACACTTTTACATTACAGTTGTCTCTCCTTCCCCAAGCCTGGGCAGCACAACATGGAAAGACACCTACCACTTGAGGCAAGGAGAATTAATTGAGTACCTGACTTTATCTGGGACTCTAGCACCAGGCTAGCCCCTACAACCCAGGCACTACTCTGGCCTCTGCAGCCCCAGACTATAGCTTGGCACTCATGGACCCAGCCTCTAAGCCTTCCCCACTGTCAGGCTGGCACATGCACACCCCAGCTCCAGGTCAGCACATGCAACCTCAGACACCAGGCTGGCACCGTGATTCTAGGCAGCAGGCTGGTATCCATGGCCCCAGTCTCCAGGCCAGCCCCTGCAGCATCACACTGCAATGGACTCAGGGTCAAAATCCATCTCAAGAGACCCTAGCACCAGGGCAGCTCCTGGGGAACCAGGCTTGGAGGCCCACTCCAGCGTCGGGCTGGCCTCTGTGGCCTTAGGCTCTAAGCCAGCTCCTGCAGAGATAGTCTCCAGGCCAGTATGCATAAACCCAGCCTCCAGGCCCTCCCCTGCAGAGCAAGGCTAGGTCAGCATCCATAGTCCCAGGTACCAGGTTAGAACCCATGGACTAGAGCCCATGATAGAGATTCCAGACCAACCCTTCATGGACCCAGACTCCAGGCCAGGCACTGTTGCCTTAGGCTCCGGTCTGCCCTAATATACTCCAGCACTGGGCTGACACCCACATACTCAGGCTCCAGGATTACCCCTGTGAACCCAGGCTCCAGGCTGACCCTAGTACAGCTCCAGAAGCCAGGTCTACCTCCATGACTCAGACTCCAGGCCTATTCCCAAAGACCCAAGCACTGGCCTATCCCAGTGTTAGGCCAGGCCCTACAGACATAGGCTCAAGGCCCACAGAGTACCAGGTTGACACTAGAGAACCCAGGCTGTATCCAGCCCCCACAGACACAAGCTTCAGGCCTGTCCTGGTATATTCTAGCTCCAGGTTCATCCCAGTGGACCTAGCTCCAGGCATGATCCTATAGACCCAGGCTCAAGGCCAGTCCTTATAAATCCAGGTGCCAAGCCCACCCACATGCTGACCCAGGTAGCAGGCCCACCTGGCCATGGACCCCACCAGATGTCACACTCAGAATCTCTAGACCAGTTGATTGGTGAAGAATTTTCCCTGATGAAGTGAGTCTGTAAAGACTAGAATAGGTGGCTACTTCCTGATATGTGCAGGCACAAATGCCTAGCCACAAGTATCACAAATAATCAGAGAAATATGACAGAACTAAAGAAACAAAATAAAGCATGAGTTAGCGGCCCTAAGTGTCTTCTTGGCAAACAATAAAAATAATTGTCTTGGCTGGACTTATGCCTGTAATCCCAGCACTTTGGGAGGATCACTTGAGCCCAGGAGTTTGAGACCAACTGGGCAACACAGTGAAACCTTATCTCTACAAAAACTTCGAAAAGTTGCTGAGTGTGATGGTATTCACCTGTAGTTCCAAGGTGAGGAGGCTAAGGTGGAGGGAACTCTTGAGCCCAAGAGGTTGAGGCTATAGTGACCCAAGATCATGCTGCTACACTATAGCCTGGGAGAGAGAGTGAGATCCTGTCTCAAAAATTAATAATAATAATAATAATAATTGTCTTAAAGAAGTTCAGTGGGCTACAAGAGAACATAGACAACTAAACAAAATCTGGTAAGCAATATACAAACAAAACTATAGTTCAACAAAGAGAAACAAAAATGAACCAAAGAGAAATTCTGGTGCTAAATAACACAATGACTGAATCAAAAAATTCCATAAAAAGCTACAACAGCAGACTCAAGAAGAAAAAAACCAAGAGAGATTGAAAACATTGTTTGAGATTACCTAGTAAGTGGAACAAAAAGAAAAAATAATGAAAATGAGTGAAGAAAGTCAACAGTACTTACTGAGCCCCACCAAGTGAACCAATGTATGCATATGAGAATCTCAGAACAAGCAAAGCAAGAGAAGGGAACAGAAAGCTTATTTAAAGAAACAATGAGAGAAAATTTCCAAAATCTGAAGAGGGACATGAACATTCAGATCCAAGAATCTCAAAGAACCCCAAATCAATTAAAATATATCCTCACCAGGTCAAATTATAATCAAATTCTCAAAAGTCAAAGACAAAGAGAGAATATTGAAAGCAGCATGAGAAAAACAACTCATCATATACAAGGGTAGCTTTAATACTATCAGCAGATTTTTCAGCAGAAACTTTGCAGGGCAGGAAAGAGTGGGAACATATATTCAAAGTGCTAAAGGAAACGAAAGTATCTGGCATATGACGTCCTTCAGAAATAACGGAGAGATAAGGATTTTCCTAGAGAAACAAAAGTTGTGGAAGTTCATCACCACTAAACCTGCCTTACAAGAAATGCTAAAGGAAGTTCACGTTGAAACAAAAGGATGCTAAAATCATGAAAACACATGAAAGTATAAAACTTTGTGTAAAGGTAAAGATACAGTCGAATTCAGAATATTCCAATAAAGTGGTGGTGCATAAGTCCCTTGTAAGTCTATTATAAAAGGTAAAAGAGAAAAGTAATAAAAATAATCATAGCTAAAATAGTTTGGTAATGAATACATTTTATATTACATATGTAAGATATATGGATTGCCAGATCAATAAAATGTGGGAGGAGAAGAAGTTAAACTGTAGTTTTGTATGTGGTCACAGTTAAGTTGTTAACGTCAGTTGCATACTCCATGCAAATGGTAACATTTATCAGACAAAAACTCTCACAAGAGACAAAGATGGTAATTTTATAATGATAAAGGGGTAAATTTATCTAAAGGATGTAACAATTATAAATATATATGCACCCAACACCAGAGCACCCTTATATGTAAAGCAAATGTTAACAGAAATGAAGGGAGAAATAGCAATACAATTATAGTAGGGGACTTCAATATCCTGATTTTGATAATGGACAGATCAAAATTCCAATGACTTTTTTTATAGAAATAGAAAAAATAATTCTAAAATGTATGTAGAACCACAAAAGACCCTATATAGCCAAAATAATATTAAGCAAAAAGAAAAAAGCTGGAGAGATCACACTCCCTGATATCAAAATAAACCAGAGAGCTATAGTAATCAAAACAGCATGGTACCGACATTAAAAACACACACACGGCCGGGTGCGGTGGCTCAAGCCTGTAATCCCAGCACTTTGGGAGGCCGAGACGGGCGGATCACGAGGTCAGGAGATCGAGACCACCCTGGCTAACACGGTGAAACCCCGTCTCTACTAAGAAAAATACAAAAAACTAGCTGGGCGAGGTGGCAGGCACCTGTGGTCCCAGCTACTCAGGAGGCTGAGGCAAGAGCATGGCGTAAACCCGGGAGGCGGAGCTTGCAGTGAGCTGAGATCCGGCCACTGCACTCCAGCCTGGGCGACAGAGCAAGACTCCGTCTCAAAAAAAAAAAAAAAAAAAAAAAACACACACACACACACACGTAGTCCAACTGAACAGAAGAGAGACCTCCAAAATAAATCCACACATTCATGATCAACTTATTTTCAACAAAGGTAGCAAGAACACACCATGGGAAAATAACAGTCTCTTCAAAAAAGTTGTTGGGAAAATTGAATATCCACATGTGGAAGAATGAAACTGGACCTTTATCTCACACCACATACAATAATCAACTCAAAATGGATTAAAGACTTAAAAGTAAAACATAAAACCAAAATTACTAGAAACTTTTCCCCTAGAAAACATAGGGGAAAACTTTCTTGACATTGATCTGAAAGAGTTTTGGGATATGACCTCAAAAACACAAGAAACAAAAACAGATTGATAGAATTACATCAAACTAGAAAGCTCTGCACAGAAAGGAAACAATCAACAGAGTGAAAAGACAACCCACAGAATGGAAGAAAATATTTACAAGCCATACATCTGATAATATCCCAAATAGACAAGGAACTTAACCAAACAGCAAGAAAACAAATAACCCAACTAGGCAAAGTCCTTGAACAGATATTTCTCAAAAGAAGACAGGCTTATAAAAAAAATCCTCAACAACAGTAATCATCAGAGAAATACAAATTAAAGCCACAAGGAGATATCACCTCACACCTGTTAGAATGGCTACTATCAAAAAGACAAAAGATAGCAAGTGTTAGCAAGAATGTGGAGAAAAGGGAACACTTTTGTTCCCACTGTTGTTGGGAATGTAAATTAATATAACTATTATGGAAAACAATATGAAGTTTCCTAAAAAAAAATTAAAAGGAGAACTACCACATGATCCAGCAATACTACTTCTGGATATATATCCTAAGGAAGTAAAATCAGTATGTCAAAAATATGTCTGCACTCCCATTTTCAATGCATTATTCATAATAATCAAGACATGGAAAAAATCAAACTGATGTATGGCTATAGAAAATGTGGGATAAACACATTCATACACATACACAAACTTACACACACACACATACACAATGAAATGCTGTTCTTTCTTAAAAAAGAAAGAAATCCTGTCGCTTGTGACAACATGGATGAACCTGGAAGACACTATATTAAGTGAAATAAGCCAGGCACAGAAGGACAAATACTGCATGATCTCATTTATATGTAAAATTTCAATAAATTGAACTCAGAGCAGATATTAGAATGCCAGTTAGCAGAGACTGGGGTAGGAGATGGGGGGGGAGGGGTGGAAGGGGTGAAGAGATTTTAGTCAAAGGGTCACAAAGTTTCAGTTAGAAAGCAAGAAAAATGACAAGTATCTGAGGTGTTGGATATGCCAATTAGCTTGATTTAATCATGTTACAACATATACATATATCAAAACATCACAATGTACACTGTAAATATGTTCAATTCTTATTTGTCTGTTATACCTTAATAAAGCTGGGAGGTGGGGGGTAGAAATCCAATCTCTTCCCTCTCACTGTAATTGTCCCATATCAATCCCTCAGGTCATATCACCTAAGTTACAGAATAGCAACCTCCTAATAGGACTTTCTCCTTCCAGGCTGGTTCAAACATGCTCTGCAAGACCACCCTCCTGCTCTGGAACGCTGAGGACATCCCTGGTAAATTAGCAAAGAGTAGGATACTTGCTCTGCTTGCAGCTCCACTTGACGTTAGACAGTTTACCTTATGCTTCAGTATCAATACACAAATTGCTATTCCATACATATGGTCTTTCTGATCCCTGAATTTTAATAAAATCGAAGAAAATCTAAAATTTCCCTTTGGTTTTTGTCTTAGACTGAAACATCTGTACAGGGAGCCATTTATATAATATTTCAAAGAGGATCTATTTCAATACCCAGTGTTAGAAAACAAAAACTCCTCAAAAAATGGACAGAAAAATCAACACACACATCAACAGACACTGTAGTTCAAATGAGGGCCCAATTTGAAGACTCAGAACAATACTGAAATAAATAAATACCGAAAAAGAGAAAACAATTCATGTCTTGAAAACAGGCACAAGGATATTGCATTCATGGCACGGAGGTAAGTAGGCACTTTTGACGACAGAACAATTTAAGATCAGTAAAGATTGTATAAAAATGAAAAGAACTTCTATTGAATTAAAAATTGCAATGAAAACAATTAATTACAAAATTAGGTACTGCAAAAACAGAAAACAAGCTTGAGAATTCTACCAGAAGTCCCTAGATGAAGAAATAAAAATAAAAATAGATTTTTTTAAGTGAAGGCAAGATCTAGGAGATTCAATATGCACAGAGCAGGCCTTTCAAAAAGACATAACTAAACATATGGAGAAATTACGATAATCAAATAGCGGGTAAAACTTTCCTGATCTAAAGCGGGATTTTCAAAATCAATTAGGACTCACCATGTTCCCAGCAAAAAAAAAAAAAAGTGAAAAGAGACAGATACCTAGTCCTAGTCTATATAAATGAAATTAAAACAAAAGCTACAACTCACACATAAAAGAGAAGCATATCTTCTCTTTTATGACTACAAATTTCAAAAGAATCAGAAATTTTGATGACAAAAGATTACACAGCCCTTAGAAAAATTTTATATTCAGCCAAGCTATTGTTTATATGTGAGGTAAAAGTAAAATACATTTTGTGACACACAGGGTTTGGAAAAAATACTAGAAATGGGCTTTTCCTGTGAAAATTATTAGAAGATGATCCAACAGCGAGTACTAAAAATACATTTTTAATGGAAAGTTGTTATATGAAAAAAACTGAAGTTCAGCAATGAAAATAGTATGAAGAATTAATTCTGAATTACTTTCATTTTTATTTATTAAAAAAATTATCTAGCAACCCAGTCCCACTGTCTTAACCAGGCTAGAGTGCGGTATAAAGAATTAGCAGGTCGGGCGCGGTGGCTCACGCCTGTAATCCCAGCACTTTGGGAGGCCGAGGTGGGTGAATCACAAGGTCAGGAGATGGAGACCATCCTGGCTAACATGGTGAAGCCCTGTCTCTACTAAAAATACAAAAAAATTAGCTGGGTGCAGTGGCTGGCACCTGTAGTCCCAGCTACTTGGGAGGCTGAGGCAGGAGAATGGTGTAAACCCAGGAGGTGGAGTTTGCAGTGAGCCGAGATCGGGCCACTGTACCTCCAGCCTGGGCGACAGAGCAACACTCTGTCTCAAAAAAAAAACAACAAAAAAGAATTAACGAAAATTAATTTAGTGACCCAGTTCTGCTCTCTTGCCCAGGCTAGAGTGCACAATTGAAGCTCACTGTACCCTTGAACTCCTGGGGTGAAGCAATCTTCTCACCTCAGCCTCCTAAGTATCTAGGACTACAGGCACCCACCACCACACTCAGGTAATTGAACACAATTTTTTTTGTGTGTAGAGATGGGGTCTTACTATGTTGCCCAGGCTGGTCTCAAACTCCTGACATCAAGTGATCCTCCTGTTTTGGTCTCCGAAAGTGCTATGATTACAAGAATGGGCCTCTAAGCTAGGCCTGAATTATTCTAATATACTGCAAATGTCAAAAGAAATACTTGAAGGTATGAAAAAAGGACATAATTATATTAGTAAAATAATAATAATACCTAAAAATTAAATCTAAGATTATATACTATCAACAAAAATAGGGAAATAGGGTGGAGGACAGAGAAAGAAAAACAAGCTTATTTTTAAAATTTAAAAGTGGCATCGGAATCAATCTTGAGACTGTAAATAAAGAAAATACGTAATTAAAAAAATCCTTCCAATTCACTGCAGTAGAAATAAAGAAAACAGCATTCCATGTAGCAAAATATTTAAACTAGCCCATAATATAAACTTCGTGGTATTGCTAAAACCCAGCCCAGTGCCTAAATGAAAGAATGTGATAAGATGAAAAAGGATCAGTAATCTTAATCAAGGAAATAAATATGAATGGGCTTAATATTCTTATTAGAAGATAGAGACTGTCAGATTTGGTTAGAATGCAATTTGTAAGAAACTTGCCTAAAAGAATATAATGTGGAAAACTGATAACAGAAGGACAGGCAAGGATATACTAAGCCTCTACATATATTGTGAAGGACTTCAAGTTACCTAAGAGATGAGAAAGGAAGACGCTAGGCCTATGATGGTAGGGTTTCTGGTTAGTCCTTCCAGATTCAAATCCTCCATCTCTTCAACTTGGTCATGAATTTTAACTGAGAATTTTCTGCCTTACATCTTATAGATCTGTACATTTGCTTGCCATCACTGCACTAGCAGTTTATTAGTGTATTTCTTTTCACTTTAAAAATGACTCAAACAAGTCTCTGTTAACTTAGAAGCCAGTAAAAACATATTCATGTTATAAGTACGGCTATCCAGACTGAAATTCATAACTGGGAAGACTTTTTACTTTCCTCTTTTAGGCCAGTGTCTGTACTGAACATTATAATGCTAGAAAGGAAATGGGTACAAAGAGAAAGCTTGCTACTGTGGTGCTAAAGGCAATAACATTGCAATTCTTGTTCAAAAGATGCTTCTTGCTTTTTGCAGTATCATTTTCAATGAGGGAAATATAAATCCTGGTATACAGAACTGGCCATTGGCTGATCTACCTAAAATTTTGTGCCAAGCTGAAAATGTTGTTTAAAGAAATTGAATGACATCTATAATTGAAAAATTTACCAACAGAAAAAGATAGCTCTTACAGAATCACAAGAATGCTAGAGTTGAAGGGAAGCTTTTCAATCAAAAAAACCTAAATTTATAAATAATCTCAGGCAAAGAAAAATTACTTACCTGAGATCACACAGCTGAAAGTCCTAGGTCATAGTGTTGCCAACTAACAGAAACTAGTGATGATACTCAATAAATACTACTAATTGGTCAATTATAAAAGAATCATGTTGTAGTAAAAGTTACAGAAGATGACTGGCAATTCAATATGGACATTAAAATATAAATTTTGTTTCTCTCCTTAAGTGAAGGTCTAATTGTGTGTGTATATGTGTGTGTGTGTGTGCACTCATGTGTGCACACATAATGCAATAATTTTGGAGAAACAAGAGGTAAAAGGAGGGTTTACAAAAGAAGGTCATGGAGACAGAAGTTGGAGTAGAAAATGGACTGTAAGTAACTGGTTTGCTGCCTTGCTCAAAAGAGGAAAAGTAGCCCAAATGTGGAGACCCACCCTTAATAATCTGGGACTTGGTTTTTACCACCCCAAAAGAGCTTTTCCTTCCCAGGTCAAAGGGCAAACTTGGGAGGTATACTGACTATCTCCTTTTTTCCTAGTCTTGGGAAGGAAAAAACTTCTCTTATGATTTTACCTAGATAGTAAGTAGGTCAATGATCCAATTAATAGATAATTCAGTTCCTAGAGATCATACAACTCACCAAAGTAGGTGAAACCCCAAGGAATTTGTTTCATCTATTTACTATAACCCTGCTTTATTAAATATAAATGCTTTTTTGAAAGTACAGTTTCATGCTTTAGAATTCTAATGCTGACTGCTAAAATATATTGAGCTTTTAGTAGGCAGACCCTATTTTAAGCAGTCTTCATGTATATATTATCTCATTTAACACTCGCAACCACTTCTTAAGGTAAGTAGTATCATTATCTCTATTTGTAAGATAAGAAACCTGGAGCTTTCAGGAAGATCATCCATCAGAAAGAGGTAGAGCCAGGACAAACACAACCTGAATCCACACTTAAGCCTCTCAACTATGATGGATCAGATTCACTGTTCCCATCCTATACTTACTTGAACGGAGAGCATTGAGATACCTTTGCAATTATGTTCTTCCAGTTTTTTCCTTATTTGAATTTACTAACAAAGAAAGTTACATTTAAGAAATTTAAGAGACCAGTTAAGAGTAGAAACATTCATTCTCTGGTGTTTCAGAGGCTAAATGCTGTTCTGTCTGATTTTCAAGACAGTAAGTAAAGATGGGTGAGATCTCTCTTTCCTCTTTCTAGATTAGCATGACATTCTTGATTTCCATGAATCTGGTCTGTCTGATAGCAGCAGTACAAACACCACATATAAAATGAGTGCATAGCTGTATCTCTGCCTTCTCAAACCAAGGGCAGAACTCTCTACTTCATAGGAATCATTCAGCATCTTCTTCTAGCAAAATACGTAGTCAGAAAGAATTGGGCTGCTATTCCATTTTCTTTTACTTTAGAAAACTGTACTGGGACTACCTGTAAAAATTTTCTGTGGGTCTTCCCACCACCCTCAGACAGTAGTGTGAATAACATTTATTTATAATAAATCTATCTTTGAATTTCAACCTTAACCAAGCCAATTTTTCTTATAAGGCAGTTCTGAACTGTATCCAATTATTTAAAATTATTTCCAAAGAACTGTTAGGTGATGGGTTTTTTAATATGTGGTACAAAAAAATCTAATAAAAGACTGTTGATGAATATACCTGGCTTTCTTTTGATGGATATACATGGTTAATATGTTTTTTTAAAAATGTATCTATGATACGTAGAAAGGATTAAGTCCTGTTTGATGTCTGTTGAATTTGAAAGTGTTTTGTATGCTTTTGTTATGGTTAGACCGAGTTACTGTAATTCTTTGTTTGCATCTTTGCCAACAGCATCATTACAAAGTTTGTAATGGCTCCAAGATAGAGCAGCAGGGATGATCCAGGCACCTGTAGGAATCATGGCTACTTTTCTTATACATAAAAACTGCTAAAACATTCTATCCTGTCTTTCAGCCTCATCTCCTTTAAATGTGGTTTTGGGGTCAGAGGAAATGAGAACTTACAGTACCATTTGAAATTGGTTATAGTGGACACGAGAAACCCCCCCTAAAAGACTGGATGAAATTGGTCTTATTTTTATTTCTGAAAATTATGCACTGAGGTTTCAGGAAACATTTCTTAAAGCATATGAACTGCTTAGCTCTTTTCTTCCTTTATTCTGTAAAAGTAAATTAGTGATATTCCTTTTCAGAGTAATTACTTGGCAATGGTGCACATTTTATTGTTAATTTTAAATCCTTTTAAAGGCCCTATTCTATAAATTTAATTTCCAAGATTTAAAACATTGACTCCCTGACTTCCTCCAGCTGGCTGTCAAGTATTCAGAATGGAATAAGGAACAAAAGAGTAAACTATGTGCTTTTCTCTTGCAAGTAACAGATTTTTGACCTAGGGACTTCTGAGTCTACATAGGGGCAGATTCTGAAACAGTTTCTAGGTATGACTATTGGCTTTATCACTTACTAACTTTATGATCTTGAGTAAGTTACTTCAATTTTCCCCACCTCAGTTTTCTCATCCATGATAGTGGATGGGGCAGAGCAAGATACCAGAATAGAAGGCTCCCTAATCGTTCCCCTTGCAACCCTCGACAAGTACACCAATTTAATGATGATCCACTCTGAATGTCTTGCATCTTAGATACCAGCTCAACTACAGCAGGATAGGGCAACAGTCAACATTTTAAGGCCCCCGTTCCAGTCCCTAGCTCCCAGACGACAGCTCTAGACATAACCCTAGGCCAGAAGGAAACCCACTACCTTGAAAGGAAGGTCCCAGTCCTGGCAGCATTAATCACCTGCTAACTGAAGACCCTTTGAGCCCTGAAAAACCAGCAGTAATACCCAGGTACTATGTAGAGGGCCTTGGATGAGTCTCTGAGACTTGCTGGCTTTAGGTGAGACTTAGCAGATTCCCAGGTGTGGTGGCTAAAGGGCAAAACTCCTTCTGCTTGAGGAAAGCAGAGGGAAAAGTAAAGAGGACTTAGTCTCACATCTTAGATACCAGCTTGGCCTACAGAGGGGTAGAGTGCCAAGTGGGCTCTTGGGGTTCCCAATTCCAGGACTTGACTCTTAGATGGCATTTCTGGACTTGCTCTGGGCCAGAGGGGAGCCCACTTCCCTGAAAGGTGAGTCCCAGGCCAGGCAGCATTCACCATAAGCTGACACAAGAGCCCTTGAATCTTAAGGGAACATCGGTGGCAGTCTGGCAGTACTCTCCATGGTCTGTGGTGGTGGCCATGGGGTGAGGCTCCCCTGGTTTTGGAAAGGGGATGGAAGAGTGGGAAGAACTGCATCTTGTGATTTGAGTGCCAGTGAAGCCACAGTAAAACAGAACACCTGGTAGACTTCTAAGGTTTTTGACTCTAGTCCCTGACTCCTGGAAGGCACTTCTTGGACCCAGCTGGGGCCTGGGAGAACTTGCCACCCTGAAGGGAAGCACACAGGTAGAGCTGGCTTTGCCACCTGCTGACTGTAGAGCCCCAGGGCCTTGAGCAAATACAGGCAGTAGCCAGGGAGTGTTTGCAGCAGGCCTTGGGTGGGACCCAGTGCTGTGCTGGCTTCAGGTCTGAACCAGCACAGTCATAGTGGTAGTGGCCACAGGGATGCCTGTGTCACTCCACCCCCAGCTTTAGGTGGCTCATAACAGAGACAGAGAGAGAGAGAGAGAGAGAGAGAGAGAGAGAGAGAGAATGAACATTTGTTTGGCAGAAAGTAAGGGAAAAGAACAAGAGTCTCTGCCTGGTAATCCAGAGAATTCTCCTAGATGTTGTCCAAGACCATCAAGCCAGTACCTCTTTGAGTCTGCAAGAACTACAGCATTACTAGGTTTAGGGTGCTCCCTAAAGCAAATACAGCATAGATCACAACACCCTAGTCCTTTCAAACATCTGGAAAGCCTTCCCAAGAAGAACAGGTACAAACAAGCCAGACAGTAAAGATCACAATAAATACCTAACTCTTCAATGCCCAGATACCGAAGAACATCTACTAGAATCAACACCATCCAAGAAAACATGACCTCACCAAAGGAACTAAATAAGGCACAAGGGGCCAGTCCAGGAGAAGCAGAGATATGTGACCTTTCAGACAAATAATTTGAAATAGTTGTGTTGCAAAAACTCAAAGAATTCAAGATAACACAGAGAAGGAATTCAGAATTCTACCAGATAAAGATTAAAATAATTAAAAAGAATCAAGCAGAAATTCTGGAGCTGAAAAAATGCAATTGGCATACTGAAGAATGCATCAGTCTTTTAATAGCAGAATTTATCTTGGGAGGCCGAGGTGGGTGGATCACGAGGTCAGGAGATCAAGACCATCCAGGCTAACAGGGTGAAACCCCGTCTCTACTAAAAATACAAAAAATTAGCTGGGTGTGGTTGCAGGCGCCTGTAGTCCCAGCTACTTGGGAGGCTGAGGTAGGTGAATGGCGTGAACCCGGGAGGTGGAGCTTGCAGCGAGCCGAGAGCATGCCACTGCACTCCAGCCTGGGCTACAAAGCGAGACTCTGTCTCAAAAAAAAAAAAAACAGAATTATATGTAGTCAGAGGAGACAACAGAAAAAAGAATAAAAACAATGAAGTCGGCCTACAAGATCCAGAAAATTGCCTCAAAAGGGCCAATCTAAGACTTATTGGCCTTAAAAAGGAGGTAGAGAGATAGGAATAGAAAGTTCATTCAAAGGGATAATAAAAACAGAGAACTTCCCAAACCCAATGAAAGATATCAGTAAGTACAAGAATATTACACCAAGGATTGGGTGCGGTGGCTCATGCCTGTAATCCCAACACTTTGGGAGGCCACAGTGGGCGGATCACGAGGTCAGGAGATCGAGACCATCCTGGCTAGCACCAGGATGAAACCGTGTCTCTACTAAAGATACAAAGAATTGGCTGGGCATGGTGGTGCGTGCCTGTAGTCCCAGCTACTCATGAGGCTGAGGCAAGAGAATGGCATGAACCCAGGAGGCAGAATTTGCAGTGAGCCGAGATTGTGCCACTGCACTCCAGCCTGAGCGACAAAGCGAGACTCCATCTCAAAAAAAAAAAAAAAAAAAGCAGAATATAACACCAAGCAGATTTAACACAAAGAAGGCTACCTCAAGGCATTTAATAAACTCCCAAAGGTCAAGGATAAAGAAAGGATCCTAAAAGTGGCAAGAGAAAAGAAGCAAATAACATACAATGGAGCTCCAATATGGCAGGCAGCAGACTTTTCGGTGGAAACCTTACAGGCCAGGAGAAAGTGACATGACATATGTAAAGTGCTGAAGGAAAAAAACTTTTTACCCTAGAATAGTATATCTGGCAAAAATACCTTTCAAATGTGAGGTAGAAATAGAGACTTTCCCAAATAAACAAAAGCTGAGGGATTTCATTAACACCAGACCTGTCCTACAAGAAATCCTAAGGGGAATACTTCAATTAGAAAGAAAAGGACATTAGTGAGCAACAAGTAATCACCTGAAGATATAAAACTCACTGGTTACAGTAATTACACAGAAAAACAGAATATTTTAACAATGCAACTGCGGTGTGTAAACTACTCTTATCCTAACAGAAAGACTAAATGATGAACCAATAAAAAATAATAACTACAACAACTTTTCAAGACACAGACAGTACAATAAAATATAAGTAGAAACAACAAAAAACTAAAAAGCAGGGGGATGAAGTTAAGGTGTAGAGTTTTTATTAGTTCTCTTTTTGCTTGTTTGTTGGTTTATGCAAACAGTATTGTTGTTATCAGCTTAAAACAATGGGTTATAAGACAGTATTTCCAAGCCTCATGGCAATCTCAAACCAAAAAACATACAAATGGATACACAAACAATGAAAAGCAAGAAACTAAATCATATCACCAGAGAAAAACACCTTCACTAAAGGAAGACAGGAAGGAAAGAAAGAGAAAGAGAAGACTGCCAAACAATGAGGAAACAAATAAGAAAATGGCAGGAGTAAGTCCCAACTTATCAATCATAATGCTGAATGTAATGGACTAAATTCTCCAATAAAAAGACACAGAGTGGCTGAAGGGATGAAAAATAAAACCCATTGATCTGTTGCCTACAAGAAATACACTTCAACTGTAAAGGTACACATAGACTGAAAGTATAGGGATAGAAAAAGATATTCCATGCCAATGGAAACCAAAAAAGAGGAGGAGTAGCTATATGTATATCAGACAAAATAGATTTCAATGCAAAAACTATAAGAGACCAAGAAGGTCACTATATAATGATAAAGGGGTCAATTCAGCAAGATGATACAATTTAAAAGACGTATGTACTCAATACTAGAGTACCAAGATCAATAAAGCAAATATTATTAGAGCTAAAGAGAGACATAGGCCCCGATACAGTAATAGCTGGAGACTTCAACACACCCACGTTCAGCATCAGACAGATCTTCTAGACATAAAATCAAGAAAAAAACATTGGATTTAGCCTGCACTATAGACCAAATGGATCTAATAAATATTTTCAGAACATTTCATCCAAAAGCTGCAAAATACACATTCTTTTCCTCAACACATGGATCATTTGCAAGGATAGACCGTAAGTTAGATCACAAAACGAGTCTTAAAACATTCCAGAAAAAGGAAATAATATCAAGCATCTTCTCTGACTATAATGGAATAAAACTAGAAATCAATAACGAGAAGAATTTTGGAAACTATACAAACACAAGGAAATTAAACAATATGCTCCTGAATGACCAATGGGTCAATAAAGAAATTAAGAAGGAAATTGAAAAGTTTCTTGAAACAAATGATAACGGAAATACAACATACCAAAACCTATGGGATACAGTAAAAGCAGTACTAACAGGGAATTTTGTAGTTATAAGTGCCTACATCTTACTCCAGTTAAAATGGCTTTTATCCAAAAGACAGGCAATAACAAATGCTGGCGAGGATGTGGAGAAAAGGGAACTTTTGTTCACTGTTGGTGGGAATGTAAATTAGGACAACCACTATGGGGAACAGTTTAGAGGTTCCCCAAAAAACAAAAAATAGAGCTACCATATGATCCAACAATCCCACTACTAGGTATATATATCTAAAAGAAAGGAAATCAGTATATTGAAGAAATTTCTGCACTCTCATATTTGTTGCAGCACTATTCACAATAGCCAAGATTTGGAAGCCCAACCTAAGTACCCACCAACAGATGAATGGATAAAGAAAATGTGGTACATATACATAATAGAATACTATTCAGCTATAAAAAAGAACGAGATCGTGTCATTTACAACAACACAGATCGAACCAGAGATCATTTTGTTAGTGAAATAAGCCAGGAACAGAAAGACAAACATTGCATGTTCTCACTTATTTGTGGCCTCTAAAAATTAAAACAATTGAACTCACAGACATAGAGTGTTGGGGGGATGGTTACCAGAGGCTGGAAAGGGTAGTAGGGGCAAACGGGATGGTTAATGGGTACAAAGAAAAAAATAGGATGAATGAATAATACCCAGTATTTGATAGCACAACAGGGGGACTATAGTCAATAGCAACTTAATTGTATATTCTTTAATAACTAAAAATGTATAATAGTATTGTTTGTAACATAAAAGGTAAATACTTGACGGGATTTAGTCACCATTCTCCACGATATGATTAGTACTCATTGCATGTCTGTAACAAAAAAATCTCATGTGCTCCATAAATACATACACCTACTATGTACCCACATATTTAAAAAATTTTAAAAATAAAAGTAAAACATAAGAGATCATACTATAATAAGTCTCAGGATGGTGATGACTAATAAGTGAATGCAGGTAAAACATTTAGAAAGTATGCCTCACACATATTAGTTGTGGTCGTTACAATTATTAAAATAACTTTTTGTTCCCCTAATGCAATTGTAGCATGGTCTCTTTTCTTTAAAGACGACACAGACTGTATCCATTCTCATGCTTGTAATAATTTTTGTAATCTAGAGCAGGGTCAGGAAACTATGGCCTCTAGGTCAAATCAAGCCCACTGCCCTGCATTTGTAAATAGTTTCGTAAATTAGTTTTATTGAACACAGCCATACTTATTCACTTACATATTGTCTGTGGCTGCTTTTGCACTACGATGGCAGAGCTGAATAATTCGTACAGAGATTATATTATTATCTGGCTTTAACAGAAAATGTCGGTCAACCCCTGATTCAGAGTAAAACAAAGTTTCAAAGTTTATTTGAAAAGTCAGTGAATGACAGGATGGGAATCTGTACTCAAAGACAATCGTTTTTCCTCTGTCTCTACTGCTGGTTGCTATGGGGATTCAAACGCGTCACATTACCTTCCCACAACTCAAATTCTTCATTCATAAAAATAAATACCCACACATATAAGAAGGTAATCATAATTTTCTGACTTATATAATTAGTGTATATTTTAAGTATAACAATATGCATAAAAGTGCTTTGTCAAATTTAAATTATGAAAGCAGATTTGGTTCATTAATCATCAACAAGGTTATTAAATCTAATCCACTCATTCACCTTCTTGATGACAAAGTCTTGTAACAGGTCTAAACTTGCTCTTCCTCAACTGGTTTTGGGACCAGGCCAGTGCTGTGGCCTTGTGTAGCTGCTAAGGAATAATATCTTCCCATTTTGAACATTTAGAATAATGAATTTGGTTATGGGATACAAGGAACATATGATTAAGCAATTATTTTCTTTTCTCTCTGAAGGATCATCATTAAAAAGTAGTGCTTTCCAGCCAATGGCATTGAAGCTGCACACACGCAGCTCGAAGGGGCCCTTTGCCAGCTGGCCTCATTAAATCCCTGACATGCTCTCCTGCATTTTGTTGTCAGAGTGTGTTCATTCCTCGATAACTCTGCATTCCTGTCCCAGGGCTCTTAGGTCCACACCTTCACGTTTCTTCCCTCTTGCTGAGTTTGGACTCTTTCTTTGTTGGGTAGAATTTTCTCCTGTGTCTAATCCCATATTTCTCATACTTATTGCTTAAAGAAAAGGAAAATGTTCCACAATTGGTTTGTGTTTTTTTCTGAAAACTGAAGATCCTGATCCCTTGTCTCATCCCAGACCAATCTATCAGAAGGAAACACAGTTCTGTCTACAAAGCTATGGGTTTTCCGTTTCATATGTAGCACCTTCCCTTCCATTCTCCTGGAGAGTACATTGTAGTTTATCTATCATTACTCTTAGTGTCATATAAAGGACTTCTGTTAAAAGGCTGAGGATTTATAGGATAAAGAATCATAAAACTAAACCCTGTGGATAAAGCCTGTCCTCTTCTGTGTGACAAGTCATGGCAGGAGGCCTTTGGGAACCCACAAGAGGCAGAGCATGGCAGAGGGTTTCTCATATGTAAAAAGGTTCTTCAGTCACTCTCCTGTCTGAGCTGTTTCATCACTTAGAAAGGCAGAGTGTACCTGTTCTTTGGGTTTGTGGTAAGTAAAAAATTTTTACTCTGTACATGCTTATTACCAATTATAATTTTGACAGGTTACAAACATTACATTATGTTATTATTATATTACAAACATTTGCTTCCATTCTTCCAGTGAATGTGGTAACACACAGAACACTGGATTAATCACACACTAAACACTAAGAGTAAATAGCTCAGAATTATTTAAAATTCTGGCTAGGAAAGAGATTTATTCCAACAGTCATGAATAAAATTTTCTTCAAAAACAATAAAAAAGTGCCATTATGCTAGATCCCCCTAACTTATCTGATCAAACTCCTCAAGGTCAACTTTAGAAAGGAACTAGTTTCAAGTCATAAAGAAAAATCATCAGGGCTCCATAATCTCAAAAAGTTTGAAAAGTTTCATTAAAAGATCTGAAGATTCCATCTCCCTGCAGTAGAGGTTAGGATGAGTCAAGTGGAGATAAAACAGCAAATCATCTGGGTATTAGATTTCAGACCATAAACCCATTTGCTTTGGCAAGACACTTTAACTTCCAATTTGGTCTGTCCATTAAGTGGCAGAAGAGGAGGTTTTCAATGAAAGGTAATTTACAGGTGTGCAATGCAGATAGTTTATTGGGAAGTATTGTGGTCTTGTCTTTGAGGGTGCCTCCTCTTGGGTTATAGAGGTGAGCAAGATGACTCTGCCTGTTTGGCAGAGAGAATGTGAATCACATGTGACTAAATTTTCTGACAGATTACTGGATGATTGCAGGCAGGGTGGGATGAATAAAACCTGGACCTACAATGCTTTGAGAAGAAATGGTTGCTTGGTTCCAAAAAGTTCTTTTCTTCTTGTTTTTCCTTTTACTCCTCTCTAAGATTTCTTGTGATGAAGATTTATTGCCACCAAATTCAAATTCTGCAACCCCAAAGCCTCAGGCTGACACTAGCCAGAACCCAAATAATGACTGCATTTATGGAAAGATTCAAGCAGTATGGGCTAGGTTGGGCAATAGGGGAAAACATTCTAATGTTAAATTGCTTTTAAATAGATATTGTGTAAACAATAGAAACAAACCAGGTGAAATGCCTCTCCATGGACATATAGTGAATATGAATAGTTGTGTTGCTGAGGTTGGTAGATTCTATAATGGAATATGCCTGTAATATAGGAACTTGTTTTGCTTTATTTCTTCCCTCCATAAGTAGTTGACTCTTTCATATGTAAAAATTATGTTTCCTTTTGTTAGCAGTAATGGACTTCGATTAAATCATGTGTTTTTATCATATCAATTTGTGTAAGTATTTTTATCCAAGTTATTTATAGAACATTTAGGTCTGTCCTTCAAAGACCTTAGTAATCTTTAATGTTTGCTGGTCTGCTTTTAATTCATCAAAGTCCTCTCTCAACAAGCATTGCAAAACACACACGTGCAGCAGAGATTTTCCCTCTACAATGTATATTTGATATGCTTAATGTTCATCTTTATACACACAGAGGCATATAAGAAATGTGGAGGTTGTCTATAAATTCAAGGAAACATTTAGGTGCACAGTGATACATAGATACATGGGTATAATACTTTATGTACTTGATAAATATTTCATCCCTACCATAAAAAGAGCTTTTTATCAACTTTGATTGTTTTTTTATTACCTTAAAGTATTGCAGTTGTTTCTCAGTATTCATTGTTCCTTCCTTTTCTTGTCTCAGACAGGAATTGAAGATGAAAAGCTCTGTATCTCTTAGCCACCCTTTCAGTTCTTTGATCCTGACCTCCAGCTGCCTTACCAGGCTTCCACTTTCAGGAGAGAGCAGGTCACGTGGACTGGACCCACTGTGCCCTGCCATTGTGTCCTGGATCTTCTCTCCTAGGGTTTTCTAATGCATCAGATTAAAAAACAAAAAAATAAAACAAACAAACAAAAAAAACCCACCACGAACAACAAAAAAACAAAAACATAGATTAGCTTAGGTACCAGAAACACATTACACTTTTGTTGGTAACAAGAGCCATCCGGAAGCGTCCATCTATACCTGCCACCTCACTACTGACTTTCAGTTCAGATTAGGTCGCTGTTCCATTTAGTATTTGAATTCTCAGTGCAAGTTGTTCTGAGTACCAGCGGACACTTAAGAAGACCTCATTCCTTATTCACTTACTTTCCTTTAATAGAAAGGAGATTTGGCCCATAGTTCACCAGATAAAAATTCATTTGAATTTTTTTGGTCACAGAGAAAAATTCATTTGAATTCTCATGATAGGACTTTATAGTAAAACAGTCTGCACATAAAACGTTCAGGAGATATAAGTTTAATAAATATACTAAAGAGACCAAGAGTAGATGAAGCATGGAAAATTAACTTCCATTTTTTGTTTTGTGACGTATTCCTGAAACCATATAACTAAAGGGTTTTAAGAAAAGGAAGCCTCCTTGGTGATTTTGTTGATTTTACCTGACTTGGAAATTGTTCAATTCCACAATTCTTTCCATTTTGCATTTCTGGATGCTGGACTTTCTAATACTGAATATGTGTTAAAATAATCCCCAATTCACTATGCCAGAAGCCTACTTAAATTAACCACTATGGCAGGAGAGTGTTGTCAGGGAGGGCTCTTTTCTTTTTTTCTTTCTGGTGGAAAGCACTCCCAATCAATATTATTTAAATCTATAATGATGAATTAAACCTACAAAAATAAGCTTTAAAACACAAATAAAATTAGGTCAATAAACATTCATCTGGTGTGTAGTGTTCTGTAAATAGTATCTTTAGGAGATTGTAGCAGAAAAATAGCCTTTCTTGGCAACACCCTTCTATTTTCATGGTGACACCCTTGTATTTTCATGGTGAAAATATTGATAATTTGAAGACCCTCAGTGGAATCCAGATTTAGCTATTGTTTTTACGCTGTAACAAAAGTAGCAGCAGGAGGTGAAATCAATGCCCTTGGAGGGTAGGGTCACAAAAAAGAATTTATTGCCACTTTTTTGTTCTGGAACAGTTTGCAATCATAAATTCTTCATAAACAGAATACTTCAGAGAATGGTCCGTCTTCATAAATATACGACAGAGGACATCAATTTCATTTAATTCACAATTTGTGTCAGCACAGCAGATGCCAATGCCTGCCTTGATAGGGTTGTTTAATATGCAATTGAGACAGAGTAATATGCAGCACAGGGGACAAAATTTCACAGATTAAACTGTACGCACCACTGACATTTCATTCTAATGTATTTCCATTCCACACTGTTCACCTTAGATGAAAGTAATATTAAAAACCATATCCCTCTATTTTACTATTGTTAGAAGTTAAAATCCTTGTCTTTAATTTTTTTCATGCCAATTAAAATGTAATCATGCCAATTAAAACAGTATGCCTGGTGGTGTTAGCATGGTACAGGATTTATAAAAAATCCTTCCTCACCCTACTCTCTCACTGCAAACCTGCATGTTGTATTTGAATGATATTTTTGCCAAAATGGCAACTATTTTTAAAGTCTCTGATTTATAAAGGATAGCTAAATATTATTTCTTTTTTCAATATAATATTGACTTAAAATTCTGTTGAGGAAGCAATACACATGACACAACTTAAACAATTTTCTTAAAATATTATTGTTATTTATCAAATTAGCAATGGATATATTAAAATGCAGTGTAAACAGACTTATCACTACTTTATCAAGCACATAAGGTTGCTATTCTTATCTATGTACTAAACAACCTTTTAAAATGTCATACACTAACCACATTTCTCCTGTCTGAGATCAATGAATGCTGTAGAATTTGGCAGATTTTGATTTAAGTCACCGTACTATAAATTGAAAGCCATTAATTATTATTAAAAAGCAACAATATGTTAGATGAAAAACTTTTAACATTTTAAGTTACTTTGCACAACTGCAGAGTGTAGTGAATTTAAATGAGAAACAAGGACTTAAACTTGCAGTTTTTTAATCTCCCAGATTAGGCATGGCATAAACAGAATACTGGCATTCCTCCAAATCATCAAGGTACATGAAGAGCTTTTTATTCAAAATATTTTTGGAGTATTATTTATCTAAAAAAATTTTTTTAAGGTAGAAAACTGGAAGGCATGCAAAATTATGCTCCATAACTGACATCGCCCATACTTGGCTGTTATAATTAATTATTTAGGTAATTGACAAATATAGCTTACCCTTGATTTGAAGTGAAGGCAATTTAGGAGAGAAGCTGATGGAAAAATACAGTTTAACTTTTCTCTCAGCTGTCTTCCAACAAAAGGACAGCACTGTCTCCTGCACAGTGCCATCCTGGTCTCTGGGTAACAGAATCTCTATATTGCCTTTTTGCCAGATTCTTGCATCTCAGTCTTTGGCTGAGACCCAGCCCATCATTGCGTGAAATGAATTACATGAAACTTTTTTCTTTTTTTTTGGCTTTTGTTAAAAGTGAGCTGGAAATTGAGGCACAAAACACAGGCTGATTCAATTCTGCAATTCAGATTTGGGTCAAATTTGCATCTTTGTTTTGGTAGCTATAGTGTGACTTGAAAGCTGTAGTGACAACTCCACTTTTCATCTTAAGGGTACAGTAAATAGTTAAACAGTAGATGTCTCTTACATGTACCTTCAGAATAAATTCTATTAACATTCATTCAAGCATGACAGTCAGTATATATCAGATATACTGTATTATAGTTGACTTGGTGCATACCCATAATACATGGAATATTTTACTTACTTTTTCATGTATTAAAGAACCAAAATTATTAAAATCTGAGAGGAGACAAGCTCAGAAAAAAAAAATCAACAGAAGAGGAAAAGCAGTGTCTTTCCCATAATAGCATGAATAGCTTGTTTGAAATGTAGGTAGTGAATTGAAAGAGAGAGATATTTGTGCCTCAAATTAGAAATCAGACAGATAGAGTACTTCACTACACAAAAAATGTACACATAACCTACAAACAGTAATAAAAATGCAAATACCCCAAGCAGTTCCCATTTTTCATTAATTGAATCCACTTTTTCAAGGAGATCATTTGGTAGTAAAACGCCACCTTTCTTCAAAGCTTCAACCTTACTAAGCAGCTCCGTCTTTTTCAGGTGTCTGATGGACATTTCCACACTGTATCGCTAAAATGAAAAGAGAAAAAGAGATATCATTAGGGAGAGAGGTGTTCTTAGAAAATCATTGAACACAGAATTTGTGATGCTTATGAGCATTAAAAGTTTTTGTTCCCAATAAAATTTATGGGGAGGCTAAACGTGAGTACTTTGAGTAAATGAAGAATACTGCTGAATATATTATATACACACACACACACAGTTATTACATTTAGTTGACTAAGATTTCTTTCTTAAACTCAAGTTTATACACATATTTGATCTTTAAAATATTCCAAATAGGACAATAACCGGTCTAGGGGGGTTTAATATTACAGTTAATTTTGGTCATCATTTGGCTCCAGAGTGCTGTCCACCTCTCATCTCTGCCCCTAAAGGACCAGTCTCAAAGTGGAAGAAATAAAATTATTCATGAAGATTATGTAAGTTCTCTGAATTCTCAGTTAACATTTTGTTTTCATTTTCTTTTCCTTAAAAATTCTGTGTGGGCTTGGAGAAAAGGTACACATAGAGAGAAAAAGGAAAGCCACCATTTTAGGTATAGTTACAAATCTATGCTTCCTTATTGATTACTGTAAAATATCCCCCAAATCATAGTTGACTACAGAACCCTCTCCTCGAGTATGTATTATATTCTAACAAACTGCCAAGAGAGTCTCTCCTAAAAGATGTTTTGCTGGAGATAATGTAAGTGCTATTTAATATGACAGTTACTATGGTGATTCTCTTCAAATAACTCTATTTGGATAACTCCATAGTTAGTCCTATATTATGGATAGCCATAAATGACTATGACTGTACTTTATAAATGTACATGTAAAAACACCTCTGAGTAGAAAATCTAGATTCTGGTTAAAATATTAAACATATTTTACATTTTTAGCACATTTCCAAAATATAATAGCAATTTTAAAACTTTTTTCTTTCAGGCACCATATTTAGGTCACTGAGTTCCATGGTAGTATTTGTTCCTTTGCCCTAAATGACCAAGGGTGCCCTAAGATAAACACTTTTATCAGAGTTAATAAGAAAAACTTTTCTCTGGAAATAAGTAAATCAGTAAGTTCAAATGTGCCCAAGCACTTGGGTGATTTCATTCACCTTGAAAACATGATATTATATAAGATCCCAAACAAAAATACAATTGGAAGCAGATTAAAGGAAAAGAAGGTGTGAAATCACTGTTTCGGTTAATAGATCTTCAGCATTTGCATGCATATGTTTGCATACTTTTAGTTTCATATTTTAATCTTTCATTTACACTAAACATGCACATCATTTGTATTATGTAAACTTCTCCAAATGTTAGTCATTTGTGGATCACAGAACAAAATGTTTTAAATGAGGTGATTTAAAGCATTTCATATTATTAATGAATGTTGATCAGGGTGTCAGAGTATCCAAAATTACATGAATATGCATAGTGGAGAAAATCAAGGGTTACTTTAGAGCGCTTTTAGAATTTGGCCTGTGATACAAGAGAAATTCTGATTGCGTTTTCTAATGGAAGGCAATTACCAGGGCCATGTTACTCCAGCACTTAGGAAACACACTGTCCACTTGAATTTTCTGGATTCAATATTCAGAAGTATTCTAGAAACCTAGATAGTGTTTCTAGAGTGATGTGACGATTGGAGGAGATGACAATCTGCTTTATGCAATTAGGTTCCCATCTGAAATGATATAGCTGACAAATATTTACATAATTAATTTGGTAAGATTTCCACATAATATTGGGGGAACCAGTATTTCAGGCAGGCAGGAAAATCTTATTCAAATATTTTACTTATGCCACATGGTATTACACATTGACAGAGAGAGTCCTCTGGCTGTGCCACTTGGGAATGGCCTCTACCAGTTATCCTTTAACTTGTGACAAGCTCATCCCCCCTCTTCACCCCAACTTTAAACAGCTCTCACACAGCAGACCAGTCAAGAAAGGAAACAGCTTAGATGTGTCCCATAAAAACGACAGTCTTACACAAATAAAAATATAAAAAGCAATTAATTTAATTTTAGATGTAATAAACTAATCTTCTCCATTAAATGTGTATAAGTAGTCACTGCAATAGCTATTATAAAAGGTTATTACATTTAAAAGAAACTTGTCTTTATGTATGCTCTCAGTCTTTGTCACCATATAGCCTACTGTCTAAACAGCTTGATGAAAGGTGTGATTGATGGACAATGCCTTCAAACTATAATATAAAAACTAAGAGGATCTAGTTAATTGTTCGATGTACTGATATAGGAATGAAAGGTACTAAAATGTTATATAATTTAAGGTGAAAATATTTATTTTAAGTTTTGAAGCACATTCAAGGTTAAATCTAGTACGATTTAGGGGCTCAAGCTGTATGTGTAATAATGTCAGGAGCTTCTATTTTTGTTGATGCTAGTATGTTTTTGCTCTTCTGTCTCTTAACATCTTTTCAGAAGCATTAGACTCAGAGAATCAACTGCCAGCTCTATCAGTTTTCGGTCATCCTATCAAGTGGGGCTACTTTATCCTGTGGTAAGAAGATAATTTAATCTTCATATTCATTCCACCCACAGCAGTAAGTGAGCAGAGGCTGCCCCATTGTGTCCTGTAGTCTGGGGATGTTATGATATAGACTACTCTTCAATAGGCAAAAATGAGATTAGCAAAGTTAAAGTCAGAAAGCTTTTCTTGAGTGCTAAGGTAAATAAGCATCCAGTATTTAATTTCCCCACAGCACCTGCTGTGGGCCTCTCTGTCTAGTCAAAAATAAAATATACTCTCTTGAAAGGCCATATTTACATTATTAAGTGTATTTGCTTGGCCAATTCAATTTTGACTAATGAAGCCTCCTAATAGATATGTGAATGATCTAAATTAAAGACACAGGACACTACTATTCTAAATGCCATCCCTGTGTATAAAATATAAATAAAACTTAAAAAAAAAAAGAGTTAAAAATAACTACAAACTCTAGCCCACCATTTTAACTAAGAACTAAAGAAGTTGTAGAAAATTCCTATTGAGTGCTTTACTTAGTACAAATGCTAAAACTGAATTATAAAACAAGGTCAGCAAAAACAGGAATTTCTGAAATAAACATACTTAGAAATGCATGAAGACTTGATTGAGATAACTTTTTTGACAGTTATGCTAAAGGCTTCCCCGCCACACCGAAGTCCCCCTCCTTTTTTTTTGTTAGAAATCACACCGAAAATTCTGCCCAAATGGAGACTGGAACAATGCCTTGAAACAGTGTTAATTGTCACCATGGAAACCAGAAGAATAAGCCATTTTGAAACTGGTATAGAAGGCACACATTGAGCAACTCAAGCATTTTTCTGCCTCCCTCAATGTTAAGGAACAAGATGCCTTGTCACTGTGAGGTCAGAGAAAGAAAACATCATGAAAGAGTTGTAGATGCTCACTGTCTGGTAAATAAAAAAAATAAAAAATAAACTATATACAGCTAATGCTATAAGACTCTACCCAGTGAAATCTTTTTGAAACAGAAGGATCATCAAAAGATGGCCAGGATTGGGGGATGGCTTCCACCTAAGCAAAACTTCAGGGCTATATTATGTGAACCTTGCCCCCAAAGCTCCCTGGGAATTCTGCTGTTGTAATAAAACTTCAGAAGAGGAAAGAAAAAAGGCAGCATGATGGAATTCAAAATAATGCTCTAAAAGCACACAGAGAGATTAAGACATCCATTGTAAGACTTTTGTATGGTGCTTCTGTTGGTTATGCTGAAAAGAGACCAGACATTGCTGAACAGAGAGTGAAGCTTTGGCTGCGAGAAACACACAAATTAAACTAAAGACATTTCTTGATTATTAGAATAGGGCTGTTGTATTCTGTGTCATCAGGGTTTCAGCATTTATATCTTATACCATATTACTTTTAACTGAGCTTCAGTTGACTTTATATTAGGAAAAGTGAAAACAAGGGAAATGATCTAGTTATTAGAATGAGAGGATTGAATGTCTTTCCTGGTACAAATAATGCCACAAACACCTGTTTACCCAGCGAGATTCCCTTTCCCATATACACATGATTGACTGATAGATACGATCGATCTATCGCTAGATAGAGAGATAGATAGATAGAGAGATAGATAGATAGATAGATAGATAGATAGATAGATAGATAGATAGATAGAATACACTGAGAAAATAAAATATATCTTACTTAGTCTATCAGTAAGAAAGCAAATGCTAGGAACACACCAAAACACCAAACTATTGGCAAAATAATGTGTGAAAATACGCATTTTTGCCAAAAAAAAATCCAGGGATGTGTCTATTTACAACTCTCACGTGTTTTCTGGCTAGTGTTTGCCCTCTTCATTCGAGGCTTCATGGTGGCCCCTCAGCAAGTCCATGCCTAATGCCATTCAGTGGTGAACAAAGAGTCTTTTTATATAAAAGTCCAGGGTCCAAGCTCAGCTGTACATGCAGAGTGCAGGAATCTGCTAGAGGCCAGTGTTGCCTTTGCAGCAGCTCTTGTGCTGCCCCCCTTTTCAGAAGACTTGTGTGTAGCATCTCACAATGCATATGATGCTGCACATGGAGTCAGTACCACCAACACATCCAGAAGATGTTCAAAATTGAAGAAAAGGGTTCAAGTCCAAGACAAATAATAGTTGTTATTTCTTGCAAACTCCTTGTATTTTATCATTAGAATTTATGGTGAGTAATTGCATAGAGAAATTATAAAGACTCCTACAATTGTCCTTGTAAATTAATAATAGGTTTTCCTGATTGGGATAAATTTGCTGCTGAGCCTTTGGAAAAATTAAAAAGTGCAATGTCATTTAAAATTGCCAGAACTCGCACAGCAAATTACACCTGAGGTTAAGAATTGAGTTTTCCCCCTCTTCTAGCTTATTCCATTTGCATGATCTGGAAATCACATTACACTGGCCATGTACTGTTAATTGGACATAGATTGCATTATCTTTAATATAAATCAAACTACAAATATTAAAATGAATTGCAAATTCCCTAATAGAAGATCATAAAACAATCTTTTTTAAAGTATCTCCCATTAATAATTTAATTCCAATTATATCACTCAGAAAACTTAAGTAGGAGACCTGGCAACTTATTTCTCCAATCATTTCTTTTAAATAACAAATATCTAAGCCTTTAAAAATAAATATAGCTAGACTAGAAGTCACTGTTATAGAACAAAAATAAAAACACCAATAACTGAAAACTTTCATGTCAATTTCATATAAAATACGGCATAAGGACGCCAAGTCTACCTGTCTCCTTTCTTTCTTACCCATGTCAAGGGTGAGAAAAAAGTCTCCTATAGGTAAAATTTAGTAAGTTTAAGAACTATTTTGATCATACCCTGTAAAATTATAATATTGATTATTTTTTTTATTTACTTTTTAAAAAGGTTCTCTATCCCCTTAGATATTTCTATAAATTTGATATCTTTCTGAAGCTTTTGTATGGCCTTTAATGAGTTTATATTAAATATTTAATACTGTTTAGGGCATATCCACTACTACCAAAAACAGTTATATTCCCAGCAGTCCCACTGTTTCAGGCAGAGGACTTGATTGATCCTCCTAGCCTGAATTGAGTAGAATGAAAAGAAGCAGTTGGAAAATAGCTGCAATCATTTAATGCAGATGACCTCTGACAGCCTCGCAGCTCTTCTATCTGAACAGAAATTTGCATGGGGTCTCTGTGCAGAGGAACAATGTAACCTAAATGGTAGACAATCTTTATTCTAATGAAGTGGGTGTCAAGGTCAATGTAAAACTGCAATGATAAATGGTGCACCACTAGGCAAGAGAAGTTGCATAGGCATTGTAGTGCTTTCACATTAATTGAAGACTGAAATGCACTGCGTGAAAAGCACAAGCCTCCCTTTTCACCATAATGTGTTAATGCGCCAATACTGAAATGATTTCTTCAAGATGTTTGCCTGTTGACATGTATCTTATTGCAAAAATAACCCAAATATAAAATTATGGCAAAAAATGGACATTTTTAGAATTTAGTGTTTTCCTGGAATCGAATTACAAAAATTAAATAAAACGCTCCCAAATGACGTCCTGACACCTAATGTAATTCCTTTGATCTCTTTTTCTTTTCTTTTTCTATTTAGACTTGTCTTTAATTAGTTTCAACCAAGCAACCTTTTACAGAACCCTTCGTTTGGGTACTTTCCTGTTGAGCAAACTGTAAAAGAAGACTGAGGAGAGGAGAATCATTCAAATATTATTTTTCCCCTCACTTCCAAGTTTTCTGCTTAGTCTGCAGTAAAGATCTTCAGGTGTTGTTTGTCCTGAATGAAAATGTAATGAAAAGTCTACGGTTTGTAAAAGAAAATAACTATTTTCTAGTGTGGGAACAAGAAAACCTTAATCTGGTCATTGGAAATTGCCAAAATGACTGCACAGAAATAATTACACCATTACTTCAGTTGGTCTAGCAATTTTGTGGCAGTCAATATTTTTCATCCCATAAAAATAAGGATAGTAAGCTGCTTTTTAAAAATCCGGATCTACTTAAGCTTGTAAAGGGGACATTGTTTGCTAATACACTCATTAGCAACCAAGCACTTTAACTTCATCAATTAAACAGGAAATGGAGTTGCATCATTTAGTTTCATAATTTGCTAAAATACTGATAAGAGCATATTATTAACCATTTGGGAAACATTTCCAGGCTCAACTCATAATATCTTATAAACTGTATTTTTATGGTTGATATTTTTTTCAGATTCTGGTAGACTCTATGATATAGCTACATTTCCAACAGTACACTTCCTGTTACAAATAGATTTTAATAAAGCAATTACAGTTATAATAGTCAAGAATGGTCTGTAGGTCTGCAGTCTTGGTGAGAGAAGGCTATTAATATCCTTTATTATAAAATAAATGATACTGCTAGTCTGCAACTCTGATGTAAAAACAAATTGTCTCAAACGGAAATCAACATTCCTGAAATGGTAATTCAGAGAAAAAAAAAAATCTCAACATGAAGAGGATAGTGAAAAAGAAAAAAAAGTTACTGATGAAACTGTTTAAAAAACTGTACAGCTTCATCTGTGTGTGATTTGTCAGGTCTGAAGCTTTGACGTGCCCAAGGGGCAGACCCCAGCGGGGAGTAGGCTGCCGAGCTAAATAGCTGTGAAAGAAGTCTTAATGTAGGATGGAATTCAAACTAACCTTGACATGACCTCGGGAAAAATATGCAAAAAGTAAAATGAATGCTCTCTGCAAGATACATCCTAATTTTGTGGTAGAGCTGGTTAGTTTTACAAACATAACTGAGACCTTAAAAGAAAAACAGAAAGCTAGTAAAAGGGGAAAAGTTTAGAATACAGGCAAAAAACGTAAGCAGGCATGATGTGTTACTGTGAAGGCATGTGAACCATTTGGAAAGAATCCAAATAAAAACCCACACCGAACAATATTGTTGTCAGCCTGTCTATTCAGGAAAATTGTTTTTTTTGTTTTTTTTTTTTTTTAGGTTGAATATAAATGACACAAAGCCAAGATTACATCATTGCATTACAAAGTCTGTTGTGGCTTTTAGCTGAACAAGCCCCATGGATCTATTGGTTTAGGACAGTAATTCAGTAAGGAGGTTTTAATGTGCTATTTCTTCCTCCAGTGTCAATAAAAAAGAGAGAAATTTAAGGAAGAAATATCCCATGTGCTCTCTAGTCTATTTCTTGCTTTTGATCTGTATTTGATAAGCTGAACTCCAGTTTTAGTTGATGCATTCAGTCCTGATTTGACACTATTACAAATTTTGCTTGTTTTGAAGTGATCGGCTTAGTAGGAAGGCATTTGCTCTAACTCCCTAGCCAAGAACTGGCTAACTCACTGGATATATGGAAATTTTAATTGAGTGTCAACTTGTGTAGAAATTCAATCTTATTACCTTCTCAATGCAATTTTGTAGCAATACCAGTTATTTACTACACTACTAACCAGATTTTAAACATAATTAAATTGCTAAGAACATACACCCAAAATCTAATGACTTAAATCCCTACTCCAAGAATGTGAATTCCTGGATTAGATGTATGCGCTTCCATTAGATTTCATAAGCATAAAGTGAGCAGATGGATGCAATCTTTTAGAAGCACAAAGGTTTACTGAGGACCTGTTGAACAACTATATGTAAAGATCATTGTTTAATGGATGTTATGCCATAGGTCTCTTCTTTGGTCCATTCTTATTAAATATTTTATTAATGACATAGATAATAAAAATATGAATATGGCATATTGATCAGATTGGGAGATTATACTAATCTCACTGATCAATAAAGTATAATATATATTTTAGCTCAGAGATCATAAACTCAAATACCTAAGTGTAGTGGTATGCTAGTAAACCGGTTCTCTAAGCAAAAAAAAAAAAAAGAAGAAAGAAAGAAGAAGAAGAAGAAAAAAAGACCTGATTTGTAGTGTTCGTTGATTTCCCTGGTATAAATACTCCCACTGTGGCTGATTCCAATCTACCAATGGTGGTTGCTGCTGGTAAAATTCCTGAATATTTAACAATATGCTCTCATAAGTCAGTATTAGCCAGCTCCAACACCTCATTACCAGGCAGATGAAATCAAGGAATTGAGTAGGGCAAGGATAAATCTTCTTCTCTCTTTCATATTCTAACTATTGCTACTGTTATAAAAAAGAGAACTTTTTTTTACTAAAATAAAGAATGCATAAATGTGATTATTACTAATATCCAATATCAGTAAGAGATAAGAGGGTGAACCGTGGTGGACGGGAGAGCATATGCCTCATCTAAAAGGGGCAACCCTTCACTCAGCTCTGCCAATTGTTAACATGTGGAAATATGGCTTCAACATGGGTTCAGTATGGCTAGACATATATATTTTAAAGCCTATACACACACACACACATATATTTTATATGAAGTCTCAAAATTATTATATGTTGCATTAAAACTTTTTAACACTACACAGACTAAACTACGTCTCTGGATATGAATCTGCAGGCAACTACTTTACAATGTCTATTTCAGATGATAATAGACCCTAAAAGGAACAAAACATGCTGCCATAATGAGTCAAATCTAAGAAGGAGAAATGACAAATGTAAAGTCAGATAGTTAATAACCACCCCATTTCACCCCATACCCCTACTCCAAAACTATAAAAAGTTTTAAACTGCATAAAGAATGGAGGTGACAAGGCTTCACTTGCCTTTAGGTTCAACTGAGTCAACAGACAACGGAAGGTAGATGTAAATTTTAAAAAAAGTGAGACAGGAGAGTTCCCCTGAGCCCTTCACCAGACCTGTGAGAGAGGTGTGGCTCATTTACTTGGCCACCCGCACTCCAACTCCTTGCAGGAGGGGGAGCACGCAGATGAGCGAGTGCAGGAGCCAGGACAAGTGACTTTGGGTGCCAGCAGGAAAAAAACCTGCACCGGCCCCCGACAGCGTCTAGGAGTTGCCCACAACCTCTGGAGCCTCAGAGGGCATGTGTTACAAACAATGCTCTTTTAGCATTTGCCATCTGTGGATGGCTTAAGTGTTAAACAGCTTAGAGAAGAGTCAGTATGACAGCCTTTTTGGGTTCCCGCACCTGGCGCATCATGAATTCTTGTCCAGCATCCAGGAAGAATCAGGTCACACAAATGGACTGAAAGGTGATGTATGTGGAAGATTTTACTGATGCAAGTGGCTCTCAGTGGGATGGGGAGCTAGGAAGGGGATGGAGTGGGAAGATAGTCTTTCCCTAGAGTTTGGCCATCCCTGGCTGAACTCCTCTCTGATTGTCCCCAGCTGGCCGAACTCCTCTTGACATTCAGACGCTGCTTCTCTTCTCTCCTTCTCTGCTGCACTGCTCTTCTCTGCCAGTGGAGCCTGGGGTTTTTATGGGTACAGCGTTGGGGGTGTGGTGGGCCAGGGTGGTTTTGGAAAAGGCAACATTCGGGCAGGAAAACAGGAATGCATGTTCTCATTTAGGGCTGTGGTTCCAGGCTTGAGGGTGGAGCCCTTGCCAGGGACCCCCACCCTCTTCTACCCAATATTTCCCTGCTTCCTGTCCATATCAAAAGGAAACATGATTTTGGGTTGAATTAAGACAAACACAGGGTTAAAAAAAGAAAGGTAATGGATATATTAGTTTGACTGTGATTTGCTAGGCCCCAACCTAATACTGCTTGCATTCCATTTTCCAAAAGGGACCTAGACAATGTTTCAAAGCAAAGCACTTCAGTAAGGGAGAAGATTCAATACCCCAAGGGCCAAGCTGTTGAATGAGCTAAAGGTATTCAGCTAAGAGGGCAAATAAGAGTTAGAGGTGAGAGAAGAGAGGAAGGACATGTTAGCAGACTTTGAATATTTAGAGGACCTTTGCATAAAACATATTAATTTGTTCCATCTGACCTCAAAGGTCAGGCTGGGGGTCAAAGGCTGAAGCTTGAGTAGGAACACAGCATGAAAGATAGTGAGTTCCCATTCATTAGAGGTGTTCAGGCAGAGATGAGAAGTCTACCTGGCTGGGATATATTATGGGCAAATGAAGCATTGAATGAGGATTGGCCTGGAAGATAGAGCCTAAAGTTCCTCTCTGTTTTAGAAAGTTGAGCTTCTTTGGATCCACATTCACAAGATCAGCCATAACAATTACATTATTTCAGGTAAAAGAAATGCCAAGATTGAAAATCACCAAGTTAAGAGGAAGCTGTCACTTGCTGGAACAAGATTCAGAAACAAGATTCTCATACAGAAAAACCTGAGAGAATAACAATAGAGCAAATACACAACCACATAAAATGTAAGCTGTAGAATCTAAGCTAAGATGGGCTACAGAGAACCAAAAGAAAGGGCAGGGTTAACTGAAAATTCCAAAACTGTCTTCAATCCATCCTGTTTTAGAGAGGCATTTCATTGAATGTGAGGTACAGAATGAAACCTTTCAAGTCCTTTTATCTGATAAATATAGGAGACTTCTACGATAGAATTTATGTGGTTAGGTTCATATTTCAACAATGTCCTTCCTGTAAATTTTTTTAAAAGACATAAACTTCAAGATAAATATCTCCCTCAAAAATCTCCTTCATCAATACAGACTTTCTTCAGTAGATATCGAAGATGTGCATTATAACCCTTGCTACCAGCAGCATGAGCATAATTGTAATTTCTCCTCCATGCTATGAAACTTCATGGTTGTGCTATATTATACTGAAAATCTACACATCTCAAATGGTTTTCTGTGCATTCCAATGCACTTTAGTGACGATGTGGATCATTGCCATAATACATCATGACTACTCTAATTATGGTTTCATTATGATGCACCATATCAGGGCTGTTGTAATGTCATGTCAGCACATAGTAAAAATAGTTATGCAATTATGTAATATCTGTTAGAGTATGCAATGTAGGAAGGAAAAAAGACTTGAGGCACAGCAATTAATGTAATGAAACTCAGTTTTCTCCTTTAAAAAAGGTTTCCAATGTAAAAGTTTCATTTATTTTGTTTTCCATTTCCCAACCTAAACAAACACCTCTAAACACAGCTATTTCTGTTGAATTTGGCACTACTACATAATTTTTTAAAGTTTTTTTTGAGACAGGTTCTTGCTATGTTGCCCAGGTTGGAGTGCAGTTGGCTATTCACAGGCATGATGAGCACACACTATAGCCTTGAACTCCTGGGCTAAGTAATCCACTTGCCTCAGCCTCCTACGTAGCTGGGAGTACAGGTGCATGCCACCGCACTCAGTACAACTACTTAATTTAGAATTTTCTAATAACACAAAATAAGAAGAATAGGAACAGAAAAATTTTTGACTCTAGCTGTTCTCCAAATGTAACAAAAGAAAACATTTACCTAATACATGCTATACGAAATCCAATAACAAGTTAACAGTAGTAAATTAAAGTCCATTGAAGAATTACCATTATGCAAACTTCAAATACAATAGTCACATTCTTCTATCTTCCATGACCTCTTGTGTGGACATACCACTATTTGCCTTACCCCCTAAAACTTGATTGACCATCTATCTCCTAAATAAACTATGATAATGAAATGAGATAAAGCAATGACATGCATGTTTACATCCCTAAACTACTAAGACCATAAATATTCACATGCCTTTAGTCTAGCTGCTAAAATATACACAGATATCTATAAAAACAGAAATGTTATTTGTCTGGTAAATTTGACGAATAAACTTTAAAAGATGGTGGCTATGTCTTCTTTAGTTGACCACAGAATATCTTGAATATCTGAGACCTTCAGAAAGCCTTGAGTCAATGAATAGTTTCTCAAACTAAGTGATGTATGAATTGCTGTTTGTTTTTTTAATATACAATCAAAGGAGAATTTATATATCATAGCTTACCACATATCTTTATAGCTGAATTACAGGCCTGTTCAGTGCAAGTATTTATAATGAAAATGCTGAAGAAGCCTGAACTATGGATGTGTATGGTTGTGCAGCAGCAGCAGCCATTTCAAATATAGATTTATTTTTAGCATTAGGAGGCACCAAGTTTGTTTAAATCTGGACTTTTTTTTTTCTACAATTGCAAGTAATGTTAATAGCACACTGTAAATGTGAAGGCTAAGTGTGCAATGTCAAAATAGACTGGATCTCTCTGAAAATTGGAAATTCAGGCTTTTCAAACATAATCCAGATGTTTGGCTTTTATTCAGATTTCAAGAAAGAGGGATCTAATATGATATAAAATTCATACATGCATATTTCATTAGTGCCTTTTGTATTGCTGAATTAAACATTCTGAAACGTGCTTTTCCCAAATCACATAGAGTTTTAAACCAAAGCAGTTGCCAAGATGCTCCACACCTCAAAAATAATGCCAAATTAATTTCATAAGGAAGAACTTATATATTTCTTATGTTAACTCTGTTGATATTTCCTCAAAGAGATATCTTGCTTTCTCTTTGAGGGTAAGAAGAAAAATGAGAAGTAGAACACTGTAGCCATTGTAGTTTATCAAAAAGGTGTTGCTGCAGAACATGGTGGCTTTTGAAATCTATGAGAATCAGTTTCCTAAATAAAGGCTGAATGCACTATCGCCCTTATTGTCATCATCAAAAAACTATCTTTTCAAGTTTTGTGCAAATGGGCATTCCCCAGGGACTAAGGACTCCAGCACTGAGAAGCTGCACCCAGGATTTACCATGTGATGGTAGGTGTTAAGACAGAGCAGATCAAAGCTTTTCCAGGGTTGCCTGTTCCCAAAACACAATGAAAGTGCCATTATACCTTTATGTATTCACATTGTGACTTTTTTTTTTTTTTTTTTTTTTTTTTTTGCAGAGTATTTTTAACCTTCAAAGGGTTTTCACATCTATAATCTTAACAGATCCATAATGCTGTGGAGTTTTTCTTGATGACTGCTCAAATCCCTGTATAGGGAAAATATCTGATTTTTAATGCTACTTTTTAAGAATATCTCTGGTGCCTTCACTTCAGATGAGGATAAGTATGGTTTCAGAATTAGATTATAAGCTAATTCTACAAGGGAATGTATGAGGTCAGAGACCACATGTGTTTCACTCTTTACCCACCGTAATTCTTAGCATTATGGTTTAAATGTAGGAGGTTGTTGCAAAATATTTATTCATTTGAATTTCTCCCAAAAGAAAGTCCAGGCAGATATAGAGAGCAGTTGAAATATATGTCAGATATAGTGTTAGTACACAAAAACGAGTAGAGTGTGATTGCTTTATCTTTGAGCTTCATTTTCTGTGAAAAAACTTATTTGGCAAAACATCCAATACAGAAATATTATTCTCAATTTTCAGACAGATACCATGAACAAAGTTAATTGTTTATCATGGCCATGAATGGTTAACACAAGAAAAGCTTCTGTGGAAATCTATCAAAAAAAAGAGGAAGGTGGCAGTAGTTCTTTGAATATTTTAAGGGCACCTTTTATAAGGCAGTGTTTTCTCAAAGCAAGAACATTTGATCAGAATGCGAAAGGCTAAATCTAATTTCTAGTTCCAATATCAGTATGCTACAGACTTAAATACCTTTCTGTTCTACCCATCCCCTGACCCCTTGGGTCTTTTTGTTTCTTTTGGGTACCTACCCATATTTGTCAAAAAATATTTTAAAAAAATAAATTTTAGATATTTTAGGCTTTAAGGCTTAGACACTGCTGCTGCAGCCTCAGAAAGCTTGACTGTCATTTCAATGGATTGTTCTTTTTTTGTTGATCTCCTATGGCAAGCCCATGGGGAAAAGTTAGTAATATTACTTCTGTCTTACAGATTAAAAATTGATACATAGAAGCCAAGTGACTTGCCCAAGGTCAGTAAGATCTACTAAAATCCACAAATAGAATTTCAGGAGGAATTTCAGCTTAGCTTGGTAAGTCATACCACTGCTCTTGAAAATACATCTTTAGATCTCAGTCCAGAAGTCTGAAGAAATTGGTGGGCCCTACGAGTATAATGTAAATAAAGTCAAGAATGCCATTCAAAGTGACATTGGAGTGGCCAACACATACTTGAGAACCCTACTCCTGTAGCCTCTATAGCCAGATTTATTTGGCATAGGCTCATCCTCAGAAACCCAACAGATTTTTAATAGCCTGAGATTGAGACTAACAGGGCAGATAGGAGAGTTCTCACTGATAGTCATGCCTGTCATTCAGAAGAATGACAATTCACAGTTTAAAGAAGCTGTAGGGTGCAAGTGGAAATTTATTGGTATAAACTAAGACCATAAAGAACAAACCTTGGTTATAACTGCTTTTGAGCACTTTTTGAGCTATGTAAAGGAGTCTGCTATAAATATTCAAGGAAGTTTCTTAGAATAGTTCCATCGAAGAGAAACAGAATGTGTGTGTGTGTGTGTGTGTTTGTGATAAGAGACAAGAGTAATAAAAGTAAAGAGGAGGAAGAAGTGAAGATCTGGAGAATGTAATGATGGAGATGCATAGATGCATGGAGAGAAAGTAATAAGTAAATAGGGGAAGTTACAGAGGTTTAGCTAGATAGGAAAAACAATTCCTAGTCTACAGGGAATAAATCCTAAAAACTACAAAAAATAAAGAGCATTGCAGAAAAGGAAGGAAATTACAGCTAGAGAAAAGGTCTTAGTGAATGACTTCCCTGAAATAAACAGATGAGAGAATATGATGTTGATGACTTAAACATTTTGCATAAAGGCTGAAAAAAAACACTAAGAGGATATTAGAACCAAAAGAAGCAGAAGTACAAGGATGTGGCCGTTTAGCACAGCTATAACCACAACAATGGATACATTTTCAAGAAGATATGAGTACTAAAACATGTGATTTTTGAGAATTTTCCCTAAGCACCTTTTGCTGGGCACCACCAATCCTGCAACTGTTACTTCTGCCTTTGTTCTCTTTCTTGGTGGCTGGGCACCTGATCCACCTGATCCAGGGAAAGTCATTTCATATTTCCATGGTCATCCCATCCGTAAAACAGGGACAAAGCTATCTTTGCCACTTGTCTAACACAGATATTTTAAGAGGTAAATAGATCATATTTGTAAGAAATTTTAGATCTTGATATAAAATACAACATTAATAAGAAGTCTTTGATTTTAACACACACGAGATTTGTAATAAGATTTTTTGGTTTGCTACCCATGTGAGAAAGCAAGACTGCAAATTTCCCATGGTTTTTATTTTTTGTCTTAGAAATAATGTATTATAACTAGTGTTGGGCCATATTAGAGAGTAAAAGAAATCACACATCAGGGTGAAGTCATTAGAAAGGTAAATACAGATAGATAGATAATGTATACCATATAATATATAATTAATATACATTATATAATGTAGATAATATATAATTATATATATTATGTATTTTCTAAAAGACAGGAATATATACATATTTAGAGAGAGTACATAGTATATAGTACATATATGTAGTATATACTAAATATATAGTGTATACTATACTATATACTAAATGTAATTGTGGTTTTTGCCATTAAAAGCAAGGCAAAATCCCAATTACTTTTGCACCGGCCTAACAGTATATAGTACATAATACATATAGTGCATATATATATATATACTGTGACAAAGTTTTACTATTCTTCTTGACTCTTAATGAAGGGAGGAGGGAGCTTGTTGATATTACCTATTAATACTATTTCTTAAAATCTATACATATGTGACCATTTAATCACTCATGAGTGATTAAACATAAACATGGTGACAAAAACCATGCCAAACATTTTAATTTGTAAATCAATGAGATAAAAGAATATTGGTTAAGAAAAATTACAAAAATTAAATTAAATGCCTGAAAAATAAATTAAATGCCTGGAATCAGACTCCCCATATTTAAACTTTGCTTGCATTGCTTACTAGCTGTGTACTTCCCTGTGCCTTAGTTGCTCATTTGAGGATATTGTTAATACTTCATTAGGTTGTTGTGAGGATTGGATGAGCCAGTATCTGCAAAGATCCTAGAACAATTCCTGTTACATAATAAACACTATATACAAATGTTTGTTCAAACTTTTCTTAGCATGAAGAATTGCATGCTAAGAAAATATGACCTCTGGCATAACTTTTCTGTCTCTTTTATGCCACTAATTCCTTTATTTGTATATATAACTTCTCTTCACTGTATGAAATATTGAATCTAGGAATCAATATTCACTAGAATTAAAAAAAAAAAATCTTTCCTTTTATTGACTTTCACTGAACACATGGGATAAAAGCTATACGGTTTGTCACTGGTTTTCCTCTTCTCCAGTTCGTCTTCCTGTTTTTGGTAAAGTCCCAGGAGCACGTCAAGCTAATTCCTAGATCTGAGGTTTTTTCCCCCTAAATTTTTTGTAATGCATTATTTTGTAATGCATCTATCTCTATTCCAATTATTTAAATTATATCCAGTAAGGTTCAGTTCAAATAGCATTTCTTCCATGAGGACTTTCTAAGAAGACTAGCACTTATTTTTCATACCACATAAATTTGCTATCTTTGCTATTATTTCATGTTTTTTCATTTTGCTTTTCTAAGTAGATTATAAATTACTTAAGGAAAAGGATAACCTCCCTTTATTTGGTTCTCCATAGCACACCATAGGACCCTAACGAATACTTATTGTCTCATTCCCACAGTCACTAAAATGAGAAAACATCATTCCTTGTTCTTTTTAAGAAAAGTAAAATAATTAGACCATTAATTCCTGATATATGTATTAGGACATATGGACATATGTAATTTTCAAAATATATGTGATAAGAGAATTCAGGTGAAAAATGTCTTTGTGCTCAGACACACAGAAAGTGATGCAAACTTCATAAATTGTTAGTTGAATTTGATACCAATTAGTGCAGTTTGCAAGGCAGAAAAACTTGTAATCAGTTTTTCCTCAAGCAAATATGAATCTGCCTTCAACCATATAGCTCTCCAGAGAAGCATCCCCAGTAGGGAATTTGAAATTAGAGTGATTGCCTGTCACTAGGTCTCCCAAGGTGTAGACTTTGAATTCAAACGTGAGTCTGTTCTTTACCAAAATGCCTTAGGGACTATTCAGGTCCTTTCCTCATAGACAGCTAAATGCCTTTAGTCATATTTGCCACGACATCCAATGTGACAATTCAAATAGTGTATAAATTACCAATGTGTGTACCACAATACAAGCAGAAGGTAAGCAAACGTTGCTCATATGTTATGAAATGACTTAGTTTCAATGGAAGTGTAAGCGAATGTATCTGTTCCATGCTGTGAAAACAACTGAGGGGCACTTGGTAATTCTGCCTAAAGAAGAAGGTAGAAAAATTAAAATGTGTAGAAAATAAGACGTCAAAGAGAAAGCTGAATTTCCATTACAGACAGCAAAAGACACTGCAGATAATCAATGGAATTTATCTGCCACTGAAAAAAAGTAAAATGGAAAGGAAAGTGTCTAAGAAGTTTCATAAAATATATATTTATATTTTTATTGACTGAAATGAACCAAAAGTACTGTGGTATTTAGAAATTATACACTTTTTATGGTACTTTAAAAAAAATACAGGCACACTTGGTTTTATTATGCCTTACAGATATTACAATGTTTACAAATGGAAGGTTTGTGACAACCCTGTGTCAAGCAAGGCTATTGGCACAATTTTTCCAACAGCATGTACTCATTTTGTATCTCTGCATTACATTTTAGTAATTCGGTCAATATTTCAAATTTTTCATTATTATTTTTCTCTGTTATGAGATCTGTGACCAGTGATCTTTGATGTTACTAATTGTTTTGAGGCACCACAAACCACAGCCATATAAGACTATGAACTTAATCCTAAAGTGTTGTGTACGTTCTCATTGCTCTACCCACCAGCAGTACTCTCTGTTCCTCAGACCTCCCTATTCCTTGAGACACAACAATATTGAAATTCAGCTAAGTAATAATCCTACAATGGCCTCTATTTATTCAAGTGAAAGAAAGAGTCACTTTAAATGAAAAGCTAGAAGTAGCTAAGCTTTGTGAGCAATGCAGGTAAAAAGCTGAGATATTCTGAAAACGAGGCCTCTTGTGCCAGTTAGCCAAGTTGTGAATGCAAAGGAAAAGGTCTTGAAGGAGATTAAAAGTGCTACTCCAGTGAGCACATAAATGAAAAGAAAGTGAAACAGTCTTAGTGCTGATAGGGAAAAAGTTTTAGTGGTCTAGATAGAAGATCAAACCAGCCACAACATTGCCTCAAGCCAAACCTAATTCAGAGGATGGCCCTAACTCATTTTAATTCTATGAAGGCTAAGAGAGGTGAGGAAGCTGCAGAAGAAATGTTGGACACTAACAGAGGTTGGTTCATGAGGTTTAAGGAAAGACACCATCTCCATAACATAGAAGTGCAAGGTGAAGCAGCAAGTGCTGATGGAGAAGCTGCAGCAAGTTCTCCAGAAGATCTAGCTAAGATCACTGATAAAGGTGGCCACATGAAATAACTTTTCATGTAGACAAATGATTTCATGTAGACAAGATTTTCAATGTAGACAAAACAGCCCTCTATTGGAAAAAAATGCCATCTAGGACTTTCATGGCTAGAGAGGAGAAGTCAATGCCTAGCTTCAAAGCTTCAAAGGAACGTCTGACTGTCTTATGAGAGGCTAAAGCAGTTGACGATGTTAAGTTGAAGCCAGTGCTCATTTCCTATCCTGAAAATACTAGGGCCTTAAGAATTATGCTAACTCTACTCAGCCTATGCTCTATCAATGGAACAACAAAGTCTGGATGACAGTTTATCTGTTTACAGCACAATTTACTATATATTTTAAGCCCATTGTGGGGACCTACGGCTCAGAATAAAGGATTCCTTTCAAAATTTTACTGCTCATTGGCAATGCACTGGGACACCCAAGAGGCGCTGATGAAGATGTTCAAGGAGATTAATGCAGTTTTCATGCCTGCTAACACAATATCCATTCTGCGGCCCATGTAGCAAGGTGTAATTTTGACTTTCAAGTTGTCTTATTTAAGAAATACATTTTGTAAGGCTATAGCTGCCACAGATAGTGATTCCTCTGATGGATCTGGACAAAGTCCATTGAAAACCTTCTGAAAAGGATTCACCATTCTAGATGCCATTAACAACATCTGAAATTCATAGGAGGAGATCAAAATATCAACATTAACAGGAGTTTGGAAAAAGTTGATTCCAACCCTTATGAATGACTAAGGGGTTCAACACTTCAGTGGAGGAAGTAACAGCAGTGGTGGAAATAGCAAGAAAACTAGATCGGAGGTAGAGCCTGAAGATGCGACAGAGTTGCTGCAATCTAAAGATAAAACTTGAACAAATGAGGTGTTCCTTCTTAAGAATAAGCAAAGAAAGTAGTTTCTTGAGATGGAATTTACTGCTGTTGAAAATGCTGTGAACACTGTTGAAATTACAACAAAGAATTTAGAATGTTACATAAACTTAGTTGATAAAGCAGAAGCAGGGTTTGAGAGGATTGACCCCAATTTCGAAAGAAGTTCCACTGTGGGTAAAATGCTATCAAACAGCATTGTATGGTACAGAGAAATCTCTTGTGAAAGAGTCAGTGTGGCAAACTTCATTGTCTTACTTTAAGAAATTGCCGCAGCCACCCCAACTTTCAGCAACTACCACCCAGATCAGTCAGTCAGTAGCCATCAACACCGAGGCAAGACCTTCACCAGCAAAAAGATTATGACTTGCTGAAGGCTCAGATGATCCTTAGTATCTTTATGCATTAAAATATTTTTTAAATTAAGTACATTTTTTAGAGATAATATTATTGCACACTTAACAGACTATAGTATAGTGTAAACACAACTTTTATATGCACTGGGAAACCAAAAGATTCATGTGACTTGCTTTATTGTGATATTCTCCTTATTATGGTGGTATGGACCTGAACTTGCAATATCTCTAAGGTATGCCTGTATTATATTTATCCATGAGTTTGGTCTTTTAGCCTGTGAAATTAAGTCTTAAAATTCTGATTTTGCCCGATTGCTTATAGGCAAAGTCAATTACTAATTGAAGTAATCTTTGATTTTTTTCAGCAAAGAGAAAATATTGAAGTTGGAATGGACCTGAGAGATACTGAGTCCACCCCCCTTACTTTACAGATGAAGAAAATGAGGCCTGAGAGGATAAGAATAATTGCCCAAGGGGAATCTGGCCTCCTTCTCCAGGGCTTTATCACATGGCTTCTCAATCTTCCTTTGCTAACACTGGTCTTTAGTGAAGCTTAAAAATAAGATCAAAGAAAGCTCAAAAGGGGATCTATAGAATAAAATAATATAAACTGGGGCACTGAGATGAGGTCCATCCATTCCCTTCGAGAGAAATTAACATATAGAGATCTGTGCCTCTTTGGCCTTTGTCTTTTCCTGAGAAAGCTTCAAGATCAGTTAACTCTGTATACCTATGAGAGTGGGACTGAATCATGGCAAAGCTATTAGTGACAACCAAGCTTCTTTATTAAAAATCCATTTTGGTGTATGTGTGTGTGTATGCATTTAAAAGCAATAATTCATTTTATAAAAAGGTCAGTGTGAATCTATTTATGTTTCAAGGCCAAACATGAAGTATAGGGTTCAATGAACAATTTCAGAGCAGTCAAGCCACCAGAGAAGTGCCATATGAGCACAGTGAGAGCCAAAGTTGAAAGAAATGTATAGGATCCACTTTCTGATTTTCTTTGGTTATCACAAGCACAATAGAGTATACGAGGCCACCTGGTGGTGAAATGAACCAATTAACCATTTAATGTTAAACTGAAAAGCAAGCAAAACAGAGTTTGGGTTGTTACAAAAGGAAAACTAGAACCTGGGGCAAGAGGATAATAATCAACAGATATTACTGCAATACATCAGATAGAAAATTGAATTGGGAAACTATTCAAGTCTGTAAAATAATGGATATTCCTAAAGTGTTGCCATAATAGTTATTATTTATACCAGGGATTAGCAAACATTTTCTGTAAGGAGGCAGATACTGAATAGTTTAGGCAGGCTGGCCACATGGTCACTGTTCATGCTACTCAACTCCACCACTGTGTAAAAGAAGATATAGATATTTCCTAAATGAATGTGCCTGGAAGTGTTCCAATAAAACTTTATTTTAAAAATGAGTGGTAGGCTGCATGTGACCTGCAGGTCATAGTTTGTCAGCCCCTGATTCTGTTTTATCTATTGAGCACATACTATTTACCAAGGACCAGGTGAAGCCCCTATATACATTACTTCATGGAATCCTAACAACAACCTTTCAAGGTAGGTGTTATTATCCCTACTTCCCACGTTTAAAAACGGAAGCCTAAAATGTTTCAATAATTTGGAGGAAAAGGCACTAAGCCTCATTCATTAGAAATGCTTTGTGTAGCGCCATAGCCATTTTTTTCCTCTGTGATTGCACACCCTTGTGCTGACCCTCCCTCCCATTTATCTTGCAGAGGCTGCTTTCGGTTTCCCTCAGTGGTGACTCTGCTCCTGTTTCTCCACCTCATGTTCCCTTGAAATGTTGTTTGTCTCTTAACATCTTTTTCTCCATCACTTCTTTTATGTTTAAAAACTTTATGTCAGTTTTCATAACAACAGATGTAAGCAAGCATGAAAAAGAGACAAAAGCAATGTATTAAAAATAGATAGCCACATATACAACAATAAGCCAGGGAAACTGTCATATTGTGTATGCTCCAAATGGAATGTGAGCCAAAAACACAATGCTCACTCTTACATAAATAATATATTACGCATCCACTGGGAGAAGAAGTAGCTCTGTCCCTAAATGGAAGAGGTTTTTTTTTTTTTTTTTGGTCCATTTTTTATGTCACGTTCTTTTTCTTTTTAAAATTTTTAAAGGCGTATACTGTAAGTCATACCATCTCCGACAGGCTACATTCCTCTTCCAAACCATCCATGAACTATTTCATTAACTGTTAATAAGAGACAGTTGAAAAACCTGATGGAGAAATCCATGGAGCTTACTAAAGCCTCTCAAATATATGGATTTACCAGCAGTCTTTCAATATTAGCATATTTTCTGCTACAAAAGAGGATGGAAGTGGTTTCAGTTAGATGGAGTGTAGACAAAACTGAAATAAATGACTTAAAAAATTTTTTTTCACCAACCAGCTTTGAGCACCAAAAAATTTTCTAACTTGAAACTGCAAAAGCTTGAGAAATGTGACTATACAGAAAACAGAAGAGCTCATTACAGAGCATAGATTTTGGCTGATCTGACAATGAATTCCACCAACAGAGAGGATTTACACTAGATATACGAAGACTTTCAGGAAAGGGAGAGTCAAACGTTTGAATGGCAGGCTGTGGAATTCCCTCTGGAAAGATGTTCAGTGGAGGACAAATGCTCTTCTATATGGAATGGATAAAAACAATCCTTGAAAGAGAAGGAATGAAATGAAGGTCCTTTCAAGGTACTTGCAGTCCTGGAACACCACTGAAATTCCCACTTTACATGGAACTAAATAACTGTACAAAATCTCTTAGAGATCAACTTTGGAATATTCAGGAGAAAAATCATTAAGCAGGTGATTCAAATCAGAAAGAATTTACTGAGTGCCAAATATTACCTAGCGCTGGGGAGATGTTCTGAGCAGCAGTGTGGACAACAGCAGACAGGGAACACAATTATTCACTTCGGATTAAAAAAAAATCGTTGTGCTCCAATGCTCCAATCAGCTTTCTGGAACTATTTCCTGAACTTAGTGAGCTCAAAACTCCCACAAGAGCTGGCTGTCACATGAGATTTCTGGCATTACTCATGGTATCCCTGGATCTTTTTGTAAACAGAAAAGGCTTCTGACAATGTTTCCATACTTTATTTCTTTTTCTAACCCAAACTTGGACGGATGGAGCCTAGTGAAACTATCATCAAAACTTGTATTATAAGATGCTAGCCAAATTTGAATTCTTTTGCGATATTTCCATGTTACAGAAAAGATTTCAATTAGCTCAACCCTAGAGACTCATTTATACTTAAGTTAACATGAGGATTTTGGCTCCTGGTTTATAAGACATTACTTCACAGAATGGGTCTTTAGCACCACCAGGCAGATGAGAGTGAGGAAGAGGAGAGAAAAATCATACAGACAGGAATGTTTATCATGCATTTTTCAAATTGCAGCATGTCAGCTGAGGAAAGCTAAGGAGGAAGGGCAAAGTTCAGTGGAAAAACAGTAAACCCAAAAGGATGTCAAGGTGGACACAAAGAGGACCAAGAAGTGAAGTGACTACACATCTTTGTCAGATGCTAATTTGAAATGATGCATTTTGTAACATTTTCTTAATTGTTTAAAATCATTAAAACTCACAATTAATCACTAAGTAAAAAAATTACAAATTGCCATATATGATTATTTCTTAAAATTATGAATAGTGTAAAACTTTTTAAAAACGAAAATGTGGGAGAAAGTTTCAAAAGTGTTTCAGCCCTCTCCTGGTATTAGAGTAGTGACATTTAATTTTTAAATTTCCATATTCTGAATTAGCTAGCTACAGCTTTGGGAAGATAAGTCACTCTTTTACTCTCTCTTTCTGTCTCTTGCTCACGCTCTCTCTCTGTCTCTCTCTCTCTCTCTTTCTCTCTCATGTGCACGTGTCTCTCCCTCTCATCATAAACTTGGACTAAAAAGCCAGCCCAAGTCCAAGTCCCTTCTTGTCTTCCTCACCCCCTTCTGACTACATTCTCAGAAGCACACGCTCATCTGAAGTCATATCTAATTTTCTGCAATGAATGTGTCAATAAACTCTTCTGCCAACTATGGTACAAGTACAAATTGTGCTTCTATACCTACCATTTCTAATTACTGTTCATATTCACCTACATCCATTACCTGATTTTTAGATTTCACATTTGCACAGCACATGTTACCTTCACATGTATAAATAATCATACCCGTATGTATCTAAATATTCAAGAATACACCAGAGAATACTATGGTTTGAGAGGCTGGAGACTAGCCATAGAGTTATGGTGATTAGTTGTAGATTTTTGTACCATTTATGTCTCAGATATGGGTGTCTTTGTCCTTCCCTTCCTCTCAGCCTTTTTCTTTCCCTACCACTTTCTCTTTCTCCCTGATATCAACCTGGCCAAGCCTGAGTATTCTTGGTATTAGGAACTGTCTTTACTGCACTTTGGTTTTGCAAGGAGAGAAACTTTTGTTTTATATATAACATAAAAGAACATAAAGCTTTACATTCAATTATCACAGCATAAAAATAGTTTTGTTGAAAAATTAATAAATTGATAGCATAGTTCTGATTAATAGAGTTTAATTAACTATCGAATAAGCCTTGTTGAAAATATGTGTTTCAACATATATTTATTGAGTTTCTATTATGTGCCAGGCACTGTGCTTGGCACTGGAGATATATTAATAAACAATCAATAAATAGATAAGAACCCTCCACCTGTAGTGTGAAGTCTAACAAAAAATATAATCAATCATTCTTAAATGTGGTCTATAAAGTCCATATTTATGATCATTATTTTAAAATATGCATTTAATTAATAAACAAGTATTCACAGCTAAATAATCCCCAAGAAGAACCTTCTCAGGGAGGCACTTTTGAGTACTAAAAGGGATAATACTGTTATAATGAAGGTTGTAAAATCCAATATGCCAAGATTTATAACATGGAAATGTGCTCCAGACTGAAACTTGGCATATATGAAGGAATTTTGTACAGTTATTTATATATGCATTATTTAAATGTCTTGGGACTATAGCATATCTGATTCAAGGAATCTGGCTTCATTCAAATTCAATCTTGGTGAAATTTTTTTTTTAATTTTATAAATAAGTTAATACTTTGTATACGTGTATATATATACACACACGTAAATGTATGTGAATAAACACATTTTATGTATGTGTACTTCCTCCACAAACTTCCCAGCTTTTAAGGCTAAAATGAGATGACAAGGGGAGTATTAAAATTCACACATTTTCTTTATGTAAATGTCTATAAGCATATGGAATCAACTACTTAGGAAAGCAGCTGAAATAGTAAGTTTAGATGAGTTTCAGTAGGGTATAGCTATCCTTCTGGAGAAAGGCTAGAGCTCTGTGGTTTGAGAAACTTTAGAAGTGAAATTGAAATAAACCCAAAGGCCATAAGAGCGTTAGCCTCATTGTTTCTTTCCTAGCTTGCATGTGTGTGTCTGTGTGTCTGTGTGTTTTGTGTCTTATGTAAATGAATCAAGCTTCAGCAGGAAGACCACTCCTTCCTTCTTTGCTTACCCCAGTGTGCCTCATTAGGGATAGAGTGTCACAGAAGTGCTTAGTTTAACAATGTATGAGTTTCACAAATGCCCACATTATTAAAAATATGGTTAGGAAGGCTCTTGTTTCTGAGAACTGAAATTGCTTCCTCAACAGGACTAGAAAATGGTTTTTCTGAAAATGATATTCCTACAGAGCATTCTCCATGGGGACCCTCCTTCAGTAACTTCCTTTGGCATAACAGGATCCAGGAGGTTGAATCCTCTGAGGGCAATGCTGCCTTTAGTGCATCTTCCAAAAAGCATAAATATTTTCATCCTTAGCTTTCCTGAATCTAACAAAATGCAGGAGGCCCCAGTGAGGCTCAGCATGGCAATACTTCCCCAGGGTATTGAGGTGCTTCAGAAAGTTTGGGGGCTTTCACAGAACAGCCTGATGATTAGCTAAAGAGCCAACCCAAGTCTATCACCTTTTCTTTGCATATATACCATCTAACATTTCTTTCTTCTATCTTAGCACAAAAAGCTTATATAGAGGGAGGAAATAATGTTCTTGCAAGAATCTACCTGTTGTAGAGAAGACATTGGGGCAACAATGAGCAGGCAAGCAAAAGACCATGAGCATTGCAGCCACCCAGACTGGGTTCAAACCCCAACTTACTTAGTTCTTGTGGTAGTTATTAGTACTGCTCAACAAATATTTCTAGCTTTCCACATTTCAGGCACACAGTAGGGCTGCATTTCCCCCATCTACTTTGAAGTTGGTTGTGGCCATGCAATTAGTTCTGGCCAAAAATTTTGAGTGGAACTGATGTGTTTCTTTCAGGTAGAAGGCTTAATGGCCAGAGTGAGACCCGCCAGAGCTCCCTTTTCTCTCTTCCATAGTAAGGGAATATTTAAGAGGGTGGCTGCTCCATTAGCCTAAGTCTTAGAGTGAGGACAATGCCAAGCAGAGCCAATAGCCAACCTGTGGTGGACATGTAGTAGACATGAGAAATAAATCTTTGCAGTTTTAAGTCTCTGAGATTTGGGGCATATTTGTTATCTTGGCATACCCTAGCCTAACCTGACTAAGGGACTAGTTCTGTGCCTTTTAGGCTAGCCTCCTAACTTCTTTATGTTTTTGGCTCAGGGTCTATGAATTAATGAAAATAATCAAGATCCCTGCGAGCATTAAATAAGATAATGTGAATGGGGCACTGACACAATCAAATTTATTAGTAAAATCTTACTATTTGACAAGTTTCTTTCTCCCTCTATCCTATGCCCATCTCAATACCACACAAACAGGTTCACATATACATACACATAAACACACTTCTCTTTTTATCAAATGTTGAAGAATCGTTTTTGTTCCCTTTTCTAGATTTCTTCTCTCTACCCACTCTCTTCCCTTACCAATGCCTTTCTATTTTAGCTAGATATTAAAATTGATATTTAATTCAATATCATTATCCTGCCCCTTCCCCACAGAATATCTGCATTCAGTAGAGTGCATTCTTCTTTACCCCAAAGAAAATCTTGAGAATGGGATTACAGGCAGTATGGTCAGTTGGTAATGGAGCTAGTTGGGTTGGAGAATTTCCTAATACTCCAAATTCATATCCCTTGGACAAGCACAAATCTACTTCCTTCCAAAGTTAGACAATGTTATGAGATAAGGACATAAAGGAAGTTAATGAGTTTATGTGTGAAAGCACTATGGGAAAGCTTTTCCCTTGGGACTTACCATCTATTCTGAACAGGTACCAGGACTTCTTTTGAAATAACTGAAACGTTACCTAGGTACCTTTTAGCTCCACATCCCTGCTTTAGGAATACATTCAAGAAGTTATAATAAACTATACAAACTAGAATGATGATAAAGACAAATTATTTAGACTAAATAGCATATGTATCTTATACACTTCCTTGTGGTTATAATTATGATAACCAATGCCTTCCTGATGTAATTACATAGAACATTAAGCCTATCATTTATCTTTTTTATATTAATACCCCTTTGTCAATGATAATACTTGGTTTTCATCTCTAAACTTTGATACTCTTTTTTAAAACAAAATAAATAACCCCATTCATACCATAGCTGTCTGTAAAGTTTAATCACACATCATATAATTTTTTGCCAGCCTAAAACCAGATTAGCCCCAATATGAATATAACCACTGAAGATAAGTAATTTAAAAACAGGGCATGCTAAAAAACAGGTGAGGGGCACTGCTATGAAGTCACTGACCTGAAACATATACATAGTATTGAGTAGTTCAGGAGCCAAAGATGGCAGTGATCCAAAAACTCTTTCTTATTAGAAATTTAAATGTTCCTCTAATTTCTTTTCTAGAAACTAGAAAGAAATCTACAAATATCTGGGGCTAAAACAAAAGCTATCAGGTTAACAAAAGAGTGAATACTATACATTCCCATCTAATTAAGTAAAAGTCACTTTTCAAAAAATTAAAGGCTGAAATTTTTTGCAACTTAATCCAAAATTTTATTAGCAAACTCTAATTATTATCCTGATTGGAAGTCATAAAATCTCCCAAACAGGTCAACTAATTTAAGTGCTATCTGTAATCATTTGGATTTTAACATGATGGTTATTACTTATTACCCTGAAACCAAGCAGCACAATGAGATATTGATTACTTTTAACCTTTAGATCCAAGGATTCAAGAAAGGTCAGAGGAGGGGAATACTCTACCTCTCTTGGCTGGCAAAGGGATAGCCTTCAGGAGAATTCAAATGATTCCCATTGGCCAAGTACATCCAAGATTAGTTTATTCTCTAGGCTAACAAGAAATGATGATACTTTTAAAAATAACACGTGGCACATATTTAGTGAGCATTACCTTTATATAACCAACGGCTTCAGATGTGCTTCACATCACAGCAAGTTAACAAGGATTGTTAACCCTTTACCAAGTTTTGTTTGTGGAAGCTTCCTCTTTATTGAAATGAGATAGTAAATATAGGAGCATTTGTTGGAATAAACTTATCTCATTGAACTCAGAGTTCTTAGCAGATTCCAAAAGGCTGAATACAATCATTGGCCACTGTTGGCCACTAGCATTTCTTTTGGTTTTCTTTTTCCATGACAGCATTTAGAAATATTTTTCACATTTGTGCTGCTAAAAGCAATGAGTCCTAGGTAGGGTCCAGCAGAATTACAGGCAAGAGAAACATAACTGTTATGTGTTAGATTAATTTGCAGAACACTTGGCATTATTATTGCCAAGTCGTCAAATTGTTCCAAGTTGTTCCGGAAGGTTGTTATTAATAGTATGTTTTCTGAGGAAAGTTCTGTCTACTTTTGGAACTGCATTTCTGTTGCCAAGGAAACTCCTTTAAGCACAGTTTTCTAGGAGCACACTGCTGCTTTTGTTTGCCAGTGTCCTATTCATATCATCTAAGTAAGCGTTTTACGTGCTCCAGCCTTCAGTCCCAAATGTTGAAGTTTTAGCCCATTTAAGTTGCTTTTTCAAACATAGCTAATGGCTGCTATGATTTCCCTCTCTCCCTTTCTCTCCCCTCACTCTCCACTCTCCATCCAAGCCCCCCTCTCCCCGCCTTCTTCCCACTCTGCCTCCAACATGCCCAACTCTTACTATTCAAGTTTTATTTTTTTAAACAGTTGCATTAGGGCAGATAGTTTTCACAAGTTTTTGATAAATTAACTTTAATTTGAATAATAATTCCATAGGTTGTAGCATTAGTCCTTCAAGTGTTAATTATCTTTTCACTCTAAAATTAATGTACTCATTTCCTACTGACTCCTCTACCCCATTTATTGAAGTGCTGAGGAAAACATGTCATTGAGTCCTGAGCCAGCCCTGTTGTTGTGATTAAGCGTGGTCACATGGCCCATCTCTGCCAAAAGGAGGGCCCTGAGAAAAGGTGACAAAGACAGTGATTTCCTGTCAGCAAAGAGTACGACAGGGCTGTCTAGAAGTGATGCAAATGAGGGGAACTTTCCCCACGGCTTGTTTGATCCACTCTAGGCCAGAGCCAGCCAGGCCAGGGAGAGAAAGAGCAGCACAATGCCTCAGAGGCCAGCCCAGAGAGCCAACGCACCTTCCGGACAGTAGCTCACCCGCTAGAGACAAAAACTGCTGGCGGGGCTTCCCTTCCTTGCCCCTCCACACACAGAGCCAACTATTTCTTGGCATCCTATTCTCTTAACATCTTTTTTTTTTTTCTTTTTAAAGAAGTGATTCAAATAGGAATTACAGGCTCCAGCATGAACAGTGTTTCAAACGTTGTTGAGAAACCACATTCATCTACTTTTTCTTCCCCTAAACATTTTCAGGATAAGTTTTGCCCTCTCTCAAAAAAAGAAAAAAAAAAAAGGAAAAAAACATATTCAAGTATTCATAGCAAACACCGATTCATCAAAGCTCAAATTAATATGACAGTTAATCTAAGGAGTTTTCAAACTTTAATAAAAATAAAACAACAAATTCATTTCTAGATAAGCAGTAGAGACAATCTATGTCTTTCCATTCTGATCACTTTTTAAATGACTAGATAATGTTATTTGAAATATTATAATGAATTTAAGCATATTCTTCTTATCTTAATGGAGTTTTAATCTAACATACAATTAAACTATACAATTAATCTACCAGGAAAAGAGGTAAAAAATTATCATTAAGTTCTTGTGCCTGATATATCTAGTACGTTTTTACCTTGGCTGCTTCAATAACTGTAATTTGTTTCATTTTGAACATCAGGGTAGAGATGTAACACTCAACACTGAAATTCCAATATAAGGCCTAATTAACAGAATTTAATTTTTTGACACAGTCCTTCTATTCTATACACCACCATGTGAATTTTTTTTAAAATGTTAATGAATTTTCTTCTATTTCAAGTCTAGCTACTGCGACCTGGACCATGAACCAACCTAACATCACACTTTCAGGAGCTCAAGTTTAGTCATAAGAATATCAAATCACATCTGAAATTAGTTAGATCAATTTGGTCCAGAACAAAATAAAAGAGAGCTATTCCAGAAGGCTGAAATGTGTGAATTTATAAAATACAGGAATAGTGTGATTAATCTGTTTTCTGTGATCAGTCCATATCTATGACAACATCATTTTGATATCAATAGTTATAAAATAACAAGTCAACTATGTTCCATTTTTCTTCTTGTACTCTATATTTCCTATTTCTCAGAATTTCTATTTCTATTCCATACATATTTATATTTAATAATTATTATGATTAGAAATTTATTTACCATACCATTCTAAGCCCTTATATTTAAAAAAAAATCCTAAAAGAAAATGTTTTCACATCTAAGTATCAAAACAAAATTTCTTCAAAGGAAGTTATATCTCTTTTTCTTATAGAGAGTATATATTTTGCAGTTGGACACATTTCCCTCTTTGCTTTCACGACCAGGAAATTCAAAATATAACACTGGGATCACGTTTTAGTAACTTTATAGGGCTTTACAGTTTATATACAGGCATATTAACTCTTCTTACAGATGCAACTTCTAGTCTATGTATATTTTCTCCAGTGTGATTTGTATTTATATTTTTAAAATATTTGTATTATTTTTGTGTTGATTCTTAGAAATAACCTTAAATTCATAGCAGGGTAAAAATGTAATTGATCTGTTTAGTAGCCATGGTATTATATAAATGAATGGCCCTTTTCCTTTTAAACAGAGGGCATGTTTGGACTTCTATGAATGGAGCCATATGAGTAACTAACTTTCAAAATTAAGTACAAAATCTTTAGTATAAATTATCTGAAAGTACAAGGGTCTTAGTTGAATTGGATACTTATTTAGTAGTATTTTAAGCTGGGAGAGTTATTTTTAACCCTTTATAAATCATGTACAAATCATGTTGCTTGACAACGGGGATATGTTCTGAGAAATGTATATCCCTGCTATAATCTCTCCTTTTCTCCCCACCTCACTTTCTGCTCTCTTTCCAATCAGTGTTTCATGATTGTGTCACTGTATGAACATCCTAGAGTGTACTTAGATAAACCTAGATGATAGAGTAGATGGTAGAGACTACTACACATCTTGGCTATATGGTAGAACCTATTGTTCCTAGGCTACAAACCTGGACAGCATGTCACTATACTGAATACTGTAGGCAACTGTAACACAATGGTAAGTATTTGTGTACCTAAACATAGAAAAAGTACAGTAAGAATATAGTATTATAACCTTATGGGACAACCACTGCATATGTAGTCCATCATAGGCCAAAAATCTTGTTATGCGGCCCATGACTGTAATCTAATATTTTATTGATGAGGAGCAGGTAAGCTATCATTCAAGGAACAAATCTATAAGTGGGGTGTTTCAGTGAGCTTCATACTATCTGAAAACTCGTGTTCAATTATAACAATAATCACTGGGCTGCAACTTCTGAATTTGGCCCTTCAAATTAACCCTTGGAGTCTGGAACTCCATACTAACATAGCATCACTAGGAGGTCTGTCATCTGTGCTCTGTAGGCAGCAGCAAACTGGCAGTCCTTTGTGCATAGGTAAGGAGTCCCTGATAGGGTACACCCTCACCATACTACAAAGTCAGCTGTAGCTGCTGGGGAGGACAGTGCAGCAGCAACAGCAGCAGTCTGAGCTATAACTCTCCAATCGTTGAAATGCTTCTAGGTCACTCAGTCTATAACACTTAGAGGATGGGGGAGGAGGTGTCGTGAGCTTCCCCAAGCCTAAGAATAATGCCACCTTTGATCTGTAGAAATGAAAAAATGGAGCTTTTCCTTCACAAGTGGGTTTTAAATATTTCTCCATTAATAGTTAATGCACATGCAGACCAGCAGAGTGACAGCTCCCTGTGATTATGAATTCTGGCATCGTAACTCTAGTCCAAATAGGAGCTGAACTTTCAAAATCATAGTGGTTACTTTTGACAAATTAAATTGTCCTACTTAGGAAGATAGGAGGAATGAAGAGAAAGAAAGTGAGAGTGTGGGTGCAAATTTTTCTTCGAGGTAATTCTCAGGTTGAGGAAGAAAAAATGAGAAAAGACTACATTGGTGTTTTCTAGGCTGACGATATTGACAATGTTTGTTAGAAAATAGATATAGAAGGCTCCTATTCAGAGGTAAAGCAAGACAGATAAGGGGGAAGGGAAGTCATTGGCAGTATAACTCACTGTCTCAAAACAAAGAAGTAGATTTAAGGGAATGGTTAGTTTTTAATAGGAATTAGGTTGCTTGAGACTGCAGTTTAAAATTAACTCAAAAAATGGTCTTAAATTTCTAACAATATAAAAATAACAAGAAATAGTTTAAATAGAAAGTCCACTTTATAGCCCATTGCAGTATTAAGGTTTCTGAATTATGTCAAGTTGTACTAATGTAGTCTTTGCCCATTAAATCCAATTATTTGTCTTTATAAATTCCTTGTATGTTTTGCTGGCTTTGGATAGCCTAAATATCACAATAGATGCTCTACTCAGGATATCTGCTGAGTGGATAATCTAGGGTTCCTGTGTTTCATACAATCTGTAGTTTCATATTTAGGGGGTAAAGCTAGCTGATTTTCTAGTGGAGACCAGGATATAAAAATATATAGGTAAAGTCAGGAAGGTAATGCATAATGTTGAAAAAGCTAAATAAGCTTCACTCTCACTGACTAGCATCTTACTAGATTTTATCTAACCTGACATTTCTAAATGCATACCTTGGGGATCAACCTAGGACTCTGTAAGTGCATGAGTCAGGGTTTGGGCATAAATACTCCAGGAAAGGAGTTGAGTGATGAAACACAGAGAGCCACCGATGGAGAGAAGAACAAAGGTTTTAAATGCTCTAATAGAAGGAATAAAGATTCAGTCCTGCTCTGTAGTTTCCTAGGATTTTTGCCATCGGTCGGCTGAAGATCTCCCTTAAAAGTTTCACTTCATCCTTTTCATTAATACCAGGGATGATGAGCTTCATTTTCATCCTTGATTTTTAAACTCACAACTGTTGGTTCAATATCAGCTATATAAGGTGTTTGTTCAATAATGTATACAGTACAAGTTTAAGGCATTTTCCTTGGTGTTATATAAGTATTTTAAAAAATGAAGATGGTATAGATATGTTGAGATTGACTGAGAAATGCTGTAAAATGGGTTGGGAGGTCTTGAGTTGTCACAATGACTGGGGAACATGAAGAGTAAATGTTCTGTAGTGTTAAAGACAGGCCCACAAACTGAAAAAAAAAAAAAAAAAATGTTTTGCCCTAAATGTCAATGGTGCCCTTAATAAAAAATCTTCATAAAGCACTGGTATCTTTTGGGGTCAACAAATAAAAAGATTAGAGATAAATAAGGTAGTCTCAAATTGTATTTAAAACCTAGCAAGGCCTGGGCACCAATTGAAGAGCTTTATTCCTTCAGGTATCTCTATGATCAACAGACCATAAATACCCCTTTCTCAAGGCATCAGTTCAGTTGATTCCTGGAAAAACAGATTAGAATAGAGGAATAGGATATTGAAAATATTGACCTAACCTGGAAATCCCTGAGGATTCCTGGAAAGACATGAAATTAATTCTTCTCATCAGTTTTTCTAATTTAGGAGCCACCTGAAGTTCTACACGACTCCTCAGTCAATATCCTCAGGATTATTCTGGAGGCTTCCAAGCCTCCGGAATAATTTGGGAGCGCACATAAAGAAAGACCCTACAGACTTGCAGCATTTTCTACTGGTTTCTAACTCAATCTTTAATTTTGCTTATAAGCCAAATGCAAAGTTAGTGCTGGTCTAATGAGCAGAGCTATGTTAAGCACCTAAAAGCAGAAGAATGGTGACAGGACGTGAGTCACAAATGAAAAATCACAGTACAGAAAATGTTTGGAAAAATACTATAACCCAGAAGTTCTGAGTGGGTGGAATAATGGTCTTCGATATGCCAGAATGGGAATTTTCAGGCAAAGCACTTATAAGGAAACCGCAAGAAAAAGAAGACTGCATTTTTGTTCAATGATTTCCTATTAATTGTGATGTAAATTATATGAATGTGATTTTGACAAAGAATAGCACTGTTTCTGAAAAAATAGTGGCTTATGTGCAAAATACAAAATGCATCAAGAAGAAAAGAAATGTTATTTGGCACCATGAGTGCAATAAAGTCCGAGATAATGGCTTATGGTTAGGTAACCTTTTATATTTTTCCCGTTTGGCTCAATTTTTAATATTTAAGTCTTAGGGATAAAATATTTTTCTATCACTAAATTAATATAGATTTATACACGTTTTAATATGCAATTCCTGATCCTGATGTGAAACGTGAAGTCATCTAGTTTTAGCTAAATTCGGTTGAGACTGTTACCGTAACAATATGTTATTCCAGAAGATATATTAGATAGCTGTGTTGTTCATGTGGACAGCTATCCATACAGGAAACAGCTAACAGTCAACAAACTCAATTAATGTTGGACTGAATTCTTTAGAGAATAAAATGTCCCCATTTGCTGGGTCCCTGGGGAGCTTATATCTTCTCTTAACTGAGATGATTCCTAGGGGACACTAATTAAAGTCAACCAGACTCTTGAAAAGTACAAATATCTCTCTTTAGGGGAGCTAAAAGTTAAAATAATTTATTAAAGAACGGTAATTTAAAATGATAACATTGAAGAAGAAAGAAGGCAACTTTTATTTGACCTTGAATGTACTTCTTATTCTATAAGAAATTTTAAAAACTAGAGGGTAGTTGTTTCTTGTCATTATACTGTTGCTGATTCTGTGGTTAGTTATTAATTTTATTTTTTATGATTCACAATCTGCTCTTTGAAATATGCCATATGCTCAAAGCAATTCAAGGATGACAACTGTCAGAATTACTCCAATAAAAATTGCCTAAATGAGGAAGATTTACTGCAGTCTGATATTTCAGTGGAAAGTCCCTCTTCCCTCCCCCTGACAGCTTTTTCAGACACTGTGAATCCTGCAACCATTTTTTTAAGGCAAAATCACATGATTGCTTTTTAACTGCTAAGACTATTTAAGTAGAATTGGTAAAACACAGTAGGTTAAGGGTGGATTAGCAGACATGGAAAACAATATAGATAGTTATTAGATGGATTGCCTGCAATCAATACATGAGTTTCAAGCCAGTTTTCTTAAATCACATGGAAATGTATTGACGTAATACGACAACGTCTGCTCTATGTATCACTAATAAACATTAAATTGGATGAACGCTGTAATTTGGCAGCAGCAAGCCAAACCAAAGGCAAATTTCTTTTTTCCCTGGGAAGATCCGAGGGGTAGATAGAATCCACCTGAGTGCTCCAATCGTACCACGTTTTGTTAAATGTTACTAGTCCATTTATCCTTCATTTTGTTTCAGTCTATTTATGAATGCAGTTTCATTTATTGCTATTCATCTTGAAGATAAATCTTTGTCCTTCTATAGAATTACAGCAAATAGAATGTGATAAAGGGAACTTTCTTGCAATTATGATGTCGGTGCAGCCTGTCAGCACACAAGGGATGGAAATGAGTTTGGGGACAGGGAAGGGAATTCTAATAGACACCATGATACATACAATGAACGAAAAGATATCCTGAGAGACAGAGAGACTTGTCAGGCTAATCAGATCTTCCACAGCAAGGTAAAGGCAGGAAGGGTAGTTCTAACCTTGTAAAGATGCTGCTGCTGCTCCTCTGACATCATCAGGTCGTGGCTGTCCATCACAAGGGACTCCATGTCAATCAGCCAATCCCAGAGCTCCTGATATTCTGAATCAAAGTCCAGAAGCCTGAAGATAAGGCACAAAATGAAGTACGCATAAATACAGTGTAGTTGTTAAAATCTCATATTAGAATAATATATTCTTGAAAACCCATGATGTTCCTAGTGATATCTACAAAAAGAGAAGAGAAAATTTCTATGTTGTTACACAGTGGGCAAAATAGAAACTCAAACCTGCGACACAGCCACCTCTTAGATTGTGAAAACATAATATGCAATTCCAGTGCTCATACCTGAGACATGTTAGGGCTATTTCCATTTTCTAACCCTTTCTGAGGATTTGCAGCACTTGAACAAAATGATCACCACCGCATCCTTAAAAAAGAGCACTGCCATTTAATAGACTGGGAAATACAGAGTCAGTGACTTGTAGAAGGTTACATGGTCCCAAATTTTGGGTAAGAACAGCACCCTCAAAATTTGAACTCCTTTCCCCTCTACTAGATTTTCTATGGGTATTACATCTAACAGATTTATGATTAAGAATAACAATTTAACTAATTTCTCTATAATGATCACTATCAGATCCAAATATATTGATATATACTATCAGATCCAAAATATTATTTTCACTGGGAAATCTCTCAATCATTTATCTGTCCCTCTGCTGTCTATCTGCCTATCTCTGCAAACACATATCCTACATTTATTGTTATGGATGAATAGTCAGCATTTCAGTTTAACACTCAGAGATAGGCTTGAGTGACTCTGGTAAGCCAGTGAGAACCAGTGGCGGATCCAGTATTAGACAGGTGTTCCCCACAGACATGTAGGAAACAAAGGTAAGGACAGGAAGTCAAAACAATGAATCTTTGAATAGCCAGCAATCATTAAAATTCAAAGGAGGATCACTATGGTTTTCAACAAAATAAATCATTAGAATAAGGAGCTTAAAAGGATTAATGTGATTCTCTATTGAAAGCCTGGTGAATAAGTAAAGCCCAGATTCTTCTAAAACACTGTGATCTGAAAATGAAAGTACAGAATGAAAAACTATGACTTTGTCCTTTACCCCCAAAATCATCCCACTAAAAGAAATCCTACAGTCTTGTCAAATTGTAACTGAGCAAAACCCTATCAGTACTAATGAGGCAGCAGCCTCAGGTACGAATCTGAATTTTTCAGTTGAGTATTTTATTACTACCTGTTCCTGTCTCTGTACATTAAATGACTGCTTTCCATGAAAATATAAATCCACTTTTAATAACTTGTAATTTAATCTTAATAGATCTGTCAAAAAATTTAAGGTGTGCCTGGTGATGGGGGTGAGGGGGAATAGATCTAGGATTGTCTATTTTATTTTAATTACTTTATCATAATTATAAAGATCCCTGATTAGAACTATAAGCACCCAAGGGCAAGGATCAACACTGGCTAACATGTGGAGTTTATTAATCAATTTTTACTGAATGCCAATGATGGGTATAGTTGATATACTTAAAACCTTTAGTAAGGCTATGGTGGCCTAGAGCAGTGTTTCTGAAACTAAAACGTGCATACGGTGCAACTGATCATCTTGTTAAAAAGAAGATATTGATTCAGTAACTGTTCTAGGGTGGGGCTTGAGATTCTTCATTTCTAACAAGTGTTGGCAACACTGATGGTCCATGGACCACACTTTTTTTTTTTTTTTTTTTTTTTTGAGATGGAGTCTCGCTTGTTGCCCAGGCTGGAGTGCAGTGGCTTGATCTCGGCTCACTGCAAGCTCCGCCTCCCGGGTTCACGCCATTCTCCTGCCTCAGCCTCCTGAGTAGCTGGGATTACAGGCGCCCACAACCACATCCAGCTAATTTTTTGTATTTTTACTAGAGATGGAGTTTCACTGTGTTAGCCAGGATGGTCTCGATCTCCTGACCTCGTGATCCACCCACCACGGCCTCCCAACGTGCTGTGATTATAGGCATGAGCCACCATGCTGGGCCCATGGAGCACACTGAGTAGCAAGGACCTCCAGCATATATGTGAAATCTGAACTAGTACTCCATTTCAAAACACTAAAACAAAACAAAATGCAACCACTATAAAAGGGCCAAAAAAAATAAATCATCTGATTTTCTTTATTGACTCTGTGACTAATAAGGAATAACTAATAAACATTTCCTTATGTGATAGGTATAACCATATGGAAATACTTCCTGAATTATGGTCACTATTTCTCTCTCCTTGCACCCTCCTATATTTTAACCATAAAGACAGAAAAGGTGGAATGCCACCCACAAAATTAGAAGAGTATATCATTCAAGGGATTATTAAAGCAAAGGGGAAAGGAAGAGAAAGCTCTTTCCATGTCAGAGGATTTGGAGAATAAAAAAGAATAAGGCAGGAGGAGCAGGTGCTCAGATGTGTGTTCTTCTCTCTCTTGGCCTAAGACCTAGAAAGGAGGCATGTGAAACAGGCTGGGAAAAAAGCCCAAAGCACAAGGATGTCAACTCCATTTCCTGGTCAGAACTCTGGGAGGAAATTGCCTCATACATTGTCCCCACAATAACCTGGAGTGGGGATGTTGTAGACAGAGAGAGATCTTTGGTTAGAATTCTCTTTGCTCTGTTGTTCTCTCATTCTCCCAAGAAGAGACTCCAAAGTTCTTGAGAGTTCAGCTGGTGAACTTGAAAGAGGCATTGCCATGACAACAAAGGCACAACTACGGCCTCTCTCCAACAAAAGGAGAGCCAGGTGGGTCTCTGAATCCAGACCACAGAGAGTTGGCAGGGTCAGTGAGGGCTGCGTTGAGACTTAGTCAGCAAGAAATACCACTGAGCCCCGACCAAGTCAAGAGGTAACAATATAAGCTAGACCAGCTACAGCCCTCTGTGGGAGGAAGCCTCATAATATCCTTGAAAAAACCCATTTCAATAAGCCCAGCCAGCCTGTACCTAAGCACTGTGTTAAGCCAGGGGACTCCACTGCACCTCAGAATTACAAGATCATGTAAATTCCTATATGTTCAGATGTCTTCTTGGAGAAAATAATGGAGACAATTAGAAAATCTGAAAAACAGAGCATTGATCCCAAGAGAGTATTTCCTAAAGAGAATGTTAATTTATTAGAGAGGCTATAATGTGTCTCAGAGCCTAAACTCTGATCTTAAAGCAAGTTTTCTTCTTGCTTTTCTAGGAAAGTGTGAGTGATCATAAAAATGATCAGTCAGCAAGAGAAAAGAAAGAAGCTTGTTTCTTTTTCATTCATGTGTACCACAGAAAAAGAAATTTTGATTATGACTAAGAAATTCAAAGGGAAGAGATGAATTTATTATCTTTGCATCCTCAGTGTCCAGCATAGTCCCTGGTGATTGATGATAAATGAATCTAGATAAAGAAACCAAAAACCTTCAGTGGGGCAAGAATGACTTCAGAAAAGTAGCATGTGTCAGCAGATATAATAGCATCTCATCGCCAAAGGCCAATACCAATACAACCAGTGCCATGAACAGGCTGCTTTACTCATTCTTTACGTGAGATTTTGTTTTTACTATATTAAAATGGTAAATTCACTTACTTAAAATGATTATATGTAGTAGATGTTAAATCAATGTTAATTGCCTTCCCCTTCCTTTCACCTCCTCCTCTTTTCTATAGTGAAAGATAAACAAAGGAGGTTTATGAACATGAGAATTGTTAATGAATAGTTTTCAAATAAATTAAAAATACATAAAATAATAAAATGCTCTGAAGCATGGAAATTTTTTCACTGGCTTTTTAGCATGCATTTATATCTATTGAACTGTTTCCTTCTGTTATTCTCCTCATCATGGGCCTTGGAACAAAAGTCACTTAAGACTTTTTCTCAAACAGTCTACACTGGAGACCTGCAAGTAGCAAATGAACCTAATACAGATACTCACCCTTTATCCACTCTAGTTTGTTTTCATCCTAGCAGAGAATATTTAGATTTGATATTTGATTTGTTAGATACAAATGCCTTGGTACCACATTTTGTTTCATTGGTACACAATGAACACCAATGTCCTAAACAACAAATTCTCACAAAGTCTCAAAACAGAAGACAAAAACCTTTTTCTTAAAAGCATTTGTGCCTGATTTCAGATTCTTGGCCATGTGTTAATCCACAAGTTGGAAAAGACCTGAAATTTTTCCACATTTACTGAAATCAAACATATAACAATGGCAAATCAAAGCCAGGTGCACTGGCTCACACCTGTAATCCCAGCACATTGGGAGGCCCAGGCAGATAGATCACCTGAGGTCAGGAGTTTGAGACTAGCCTGGCCCACATGGCGAAACCCCACCTCTACTAAAAATACAAAAATTAGCCAGGCATGGTGGCACATGCTTGTAGACCCAGCTACTTGGGAGGCTGAGGCAGGCGAATTGCTTGAACCCAGGCAGCAGAGGCTGCAGTGAGCTGAGATCATGCCACTGTACTCCAGCCTGGGCGACAGAGCAAGACTCTGTCTCAAAAAAACAGTGGCAAATGAGAAATAAATTACTGAAATTCTTTGCAGGTCCTTTCTACAGATTCTGAAATTACCACAATTTAATGTCCCCATTATTACAGGAAACTTCTTAAGTAAGGAAAGAGTTCACTTTCTTACGTTTATGTTACCTGCAAAGGCATGTTTTTTGAGTGATTTTATAAGACAATGTGCTCCAGGAAAAGTTCCAGCTACTCTACAGGAAAACAGAAAAGATCATGAACAAGTGAATTTATCAAGGGTAGGGCAGAACTAGTTAACAGGTCTATATTCCCTTGGAGAATATGCTGATTTTATCAGCTGAATTCAGAACCAGGATCTTCTCTTGAATTTCTAGTGACAACTGCTCTCATCTCTCTGTTTTGAAGGGAGAGAGGTGATTAAAACTGTGGCAAGCAACTTATAATCTTATAGGAATACAAATATAAGAACTATGAGTCCCTTTTGGAGGGACTTTCCTCATAAAATTTTCTTTGTAATTATGCTTGGGTTTATGTCAAGGCAGTCACTCTCATTTGTAATCTCCTAGATGTTAAAAGGTCTGTTAGCATACCATTTTAATACTCTATGAATATGTTACAATTTCCATGAAAGTGTTATAAAGCAGATTCATATATACTCTATGAAAGTATTATAAAGCAAACATTTAACCAAAATGTATTCTTTCCGATACTTTTTATTTAAATTGCCATATACTCGATCTTAAATGGGTTCACAGTAAAAGAGTTGGACATTCTGATGTAGGTAGCTTAATCATGTTATGGGGAGAAAAAGTCTTCTAACTTGAAGTCAGTTTTTCTTAGACAAATATAGAAGTATAAATGTATTTGTTTTATAGTTTAAGGATCTAAACAGACAAGGCTATAGAGAAACAGATGTGCAAAATGTTTCTTTAGTGTTTAGTTTTAAGTTTGGGTTTAAGTACTATGGGCTCTAAGTATTTCACAGCATCTTGCCCACCATTTTACTTTGCCTTTTTAAGGTTAAAAAAGATTCTAGGGCTTTTATAAATAAATCAAATACTAACAACCTTATTTAGTATCATTTTTCTGCAGATTTGATGGTAATATATTACTTGTGAGGCCAGCATAGTTTAAGAAATAATCCTTCCTCTAAACCCTGATGGGAGTTATATTTGACTAGCTAAGTGTTTGAATACATAAATGCATTCAGCCTTTGGTATTTAAAGTGAGCATCATTAACTCAACATTTCAACTTAAACTTTGCTTAAACGATAAAGTTTCACCCAAGTGAAATCAATGGGAGGTGTGTGTGAATATATGAGGTTTCAACTGGGCTCACTAAGGAATTTTGATGAAAACAGACAACCAAATTAAGAAATCATCAAAATAGAGCAATTATTGTTTGAAAAAAATATGTAACACTAAAAGTCCTCACAGGTTTTCTACCTAAGGCTGAGTAATCGTGTGTGTGTGTGTGTGTGTGTGTGTGTGTGTTTTGGGGCACTTAAGAATACATCTTTTGTATGCTTAATGTTAATTCACACTAAGACATCTAAAAACACCAGACTGGTTCCTGAAATACCACCTGTCTATATTGGGAGTTCTATTAAATGATCCAATTTTCCTAGCTTCTTTAGCATATTGATTCCTTCCCCAAATATTCACTAAGTGTTCGCTGTTCACATTATTTGCCTAGGAAAGTTTGCCTCTGGCTTTCAAAAAAGACATGTAAAAGAGTGTAACAAAATCTTGCAAAAATATAGTTTAAGTATTTTACTGAAGTAAAATACTAATAATAGATCAGAATTTCCCATCATCCTCTATTCCATGTGTCATCTAAGCACAGAAGGGAGATATAACAGTGGTGCCTGTTATGTCTCCAATCATAATATCATCAAAGAATAAAATGTAGCTTTCCAGACATGGAATCTGATATGCACAGTTGCATGTAGAATCCCTTTCCACTCTAAACATATTAAAGTGTGGACACTAATTTACTATTTTGAATGAAAATTCATGAGCGACTTCCTCATGAGAAAAGCAGCCTGCCTTTGCCATTAATAAATAAAAAGGAATATGGAGTTCTTTCTAGCAGTAATTTCCTCAATTTTATATATACCCACATACATGTGAACATGTCTAAGAAAAATCAAATCAAGCCTACAAACTTATTAATAACTGGCCCTGCTTTCTCGTGGACCATCTGTCCACCAACACCTATTATTGAAATAAAAAGCATAAAGCACCAAGATAATCCATTAAAAATTCTAACCAATGAGATAATCTATAACATTAGAAACATCAGTGTAGATTTCTGGGTGTATTTAGAGGATTCTGTTACACTGTCAGGAAGTCAAAGGCTTGTCCAAGTTTTTAGATAATATGCTGGACTAAGTTCTACCCAGGGAAACAGAAAATATTCTGAAGAATTTTAAAATCAGTAGTTGGAATAACAAATTGATAAATGTACTTCAAAAGACAAAGAGATTATTTTTTTAAAAGATAAACCGTCCTATGTTATCATTTGTGTGTTAACAGGGGAATGGATCCAAACCTAATGGCACACTGGTGTGGGTTGGGCAGTTCACCCTTTCATTAAAGGATTACCCTACTCCAGGCCTCACTAGTTTTCTGAGATGTAATAGGCAATATATCAGCAACCTGGAAATAATTGTTTGTTACCAAATCCTAACAAAAGTCTGGTAGCACAATTAATATGAAAAGTTATCCTTTATTGAGGCTGACCCTACCCAGAGAGTGCTATGCTTGGACTACAAGATTTTAGTTACTTATAGAACTATTCTTACTGAATTGTGCTTTGACATCACTTCTGCAGCCTACATAAAAAAACTGCTTTGGGGATTTGACTTCTCTTGCATGGATGTAGTATCACAGACACCTGTCTCTGCCTTAAAGCGCTGCAGTAGAAATTCCTCTCAGGTCTCAACAGCATAAGAAGTTGTGCATCATCTGATACAGATTATTTTTAATCATAGGACACTATGAATTCTCTGATAGATAAAATTTCATTTTATTCTTTGGGTGTGGATAGCCCAGAGCCAAATCATAGCCTTTCTTGAGGACACACATAGGATATACATTTGTTTATTTTCTTACTTTACTTTTGCCTAAATTATTTCAGTCAAACATTTATTCTATTTTACTGTCAATATTTTTGTAAGTTGACTCAGATCCTTTGTTGAAGGGGATAGGAAAATGAATAAAGGAATACATTTGAAAGAAAAGAGCTAACCTCAGTATACTAAAATGAAGTAAGTGAGATTTGTTTTAGGCGCCTTCTCATTGTCCCTGTTGGCAACTTTCCCCTTTTCCAACGGGCCCCATCAACTCCCCAAAACAGTACAAAAATTGATCATTGTTATCATGAAAGATGTGTGGTGTGTGTGTGTGTGTGTGTGTGTGTGTGTATAATATAGTATATATATATTTATATATATAATATTTTGTGTGTGTGTGTGTGTGTGTGTATCTTCATTAGTTGAGTACACTGTTAACTTTGAAGTCATATTTCTCCCAAAAGCATGCTTCTACCTCTCTGGTTTGCCTTTTGTTGGCTCTTGGCATGAATGGCATCAGATCAGTGAAGTGGAAGACTATCTAGGTCTACAATCGATTTAACATATTTCACATTAAAGGGGTATAATATCATGACCCAAGTGAACACATTTCTACTGGTAAGATTTTTTTGTTTGTTTTAGTCCAGAAAGACCTATTTCAATAATTACATAGTGGTCAGAATATCATTTATCCAGGAAGTAGATAGGCACATTTTGCTCCTTTTCACTGTAGCCTACATTGTTACCTTACTATTTAACAGTTCCAGAGCACAAAAAGGGCCTGAATTTAACACTGATCTTCTATTAGACTGAGATAAGGCAAGAGTCAAGGGAAGGAAGTAGAAATGCAGGATGGAAGTAAGATTTCTTTGGGTTGTCTAGTGATTTAATCTATATGTGAGACTGTTATCAACATTGGCACACATAAGAATAGCACATCATTTTATGGCTGGTGTGCACCAAAAAGAACACACTTTATGTAGCAGTGTTCTAAAAATACCCACTGGGCAGAAATTCAAAATGGTCAGAGTATGTGTGTTTGTAAGAGAGAGAGAGAAAAAACAAGAGAAAGACAGAGAGAGAGAAAGAGAGAGAGAGAGATAGTATGAGAGAGCATGAATATTTTGCATGCTGCTCAACAGAAAACTAGAAAGATTAACCCATGGCAGGAAATCCAGGGTGATTATATCCCTTCTCATTTGGTTAAAGTCATTTGGCATATCTTATTGTTTAATTAATTTAGATAAACAAATTTGGTCTTTAATCAAGTGATATTTTAAATCGTGATTCATTTGTTTTCACTTGTCAATATCACTTCTCTTTGGGGATGTTATATTTATATATACTTTCACACCCATCTAGAGGCACTTCTTTCCTAAAAGAAAATGAACTCATCTTTCCTGCTGAACTTTTAGCCTATAATCCTATTTTAATTTAAAGTTCATTTTATTCAGCCTGTTGTGCTTGGGATTAACCTATATATACTGTTTCCATTTGGGAAGAAAATTTATATTAAACCCTTGTGTGATGAGGGGTGAACTATTCCTGAATTCTCAGACACAAGGCATAAACCTCAACTATATCTCTAGCTGTAGACATTGCCCAATTTCATCCACAGCCAGAGGAAGTCAGGCATACAACTGATGAGACTGGAACTTCTCCCACAGGAGTGGAAGTCCCTTAAAAACTCTCTTGGAATCCTTCTAATTCCAGGAAGCGGAGTCAGAAATCCCCTCCATGATCTTCTGCTTCAACAGCATCAAACTATTTGCAGTAAACCTCAACACATTCAGATACTCCCCCTACCTAGTTCCTGTCTTATGGCTGAAATCCTCACCCTCCCTCTACATATACCTCTTCTACTTTTTGTTTTATTTATTTCAAATTTTTTATTTTTAATTTTTGTGGGTACATAGTAAGTACATATATTTATGGAGTACATGAACTATTTTGGTACAGGAGTGCAATGAGTAATAATCACATCATGGAAAATTGGGCATCTATCCTCTCAATATTTAGTCTTTGTGTTACAAACAATCCAATTATACTCTTTTCTTTATTTTAAAATGTACAATAAAGTTATTATTGACTATAGCGCCCCTACTGTGCTATCAAGTACTATGTCTTATTCATTCTTTGTATTTTTAACCCATTAACCATCTACACCTCCCCCACTCTGATGCCCTAGTACCCTTCCTAGTCTCTAGTAACCATCCATCTCTGTCTCCATGATTTCAACCGTTCTGATTTTTAGATTCCAAAAATAAAGTGAGACCATGCAATCTTTCACTTTTTGTGCCTGGCTAATTTCACTTAACATAATGACCTCCCGTTCCATCATGTTGTTGCAAATGACAGAAGCTCATTCTTTTTTATGGTTGAATAGTACTTCATTGTGTATAAGTGCTACATTTTCTTTATACATTCATCTGTTGATGGGACACTTAAGTTGCTTCCAAAGTTTGGCTATTGTGAACAATGCTGCAACAAATATGAGAGTAAAGATATTTCTTCAATATACTGATTTCCTCTCTTTGGAGTATATGCCCAGCAGTGGGATTGCTAGATTGTATGGTAGCCCTATTTTTAGCTTTTTGAGGAACCTCCAAACTGTTCTCCATAGTGGTTGTATGAATTTAGATTCCCACCAACAGTGTATGAGGGTTCCCTTTTCTTTACATCCTCGTCAGCATTTGTTATTGCCTGACTTGAATAAATGCCATTTGAACTGCACAGACCTCTTCTAATGGCTAAAATCTATGCATCTTTTAAGATAGCTCAGATGTTCCCTCCTCCCCCAAGCCTTCTTGACCCCTTTCAGCTGGGCTGGATTAGGCAGCCCCTCTAAGTACTCCCGTAACACTCTATATCTTAAAATTTCCCCCTTCTTAATTAGGTAATTTATTTTTCGAGACATGGTTTCACTCTGTCTCCCAGGTTGGAGGGCAGTAGCGTGATCACAGCTCACTGCAGCCTCAACCACCTGGGCTCAAGCAATCCTCCTGCCTCAACCTCCTAGGTAACTGCGACCATAGGTGCAAACCACCATGCCCAGCTACTTTAAAAATTTTTTGGTAGGTTGCAGGGTCCCGGGGTCTTACTATGTTGCCCAGGCTGGTCTTGAACTCCCAGGCTCAAATGATCCTCTTGCCTTGGCCTCCCAAAGTTCTGGGATTATAGGCGTGAGCCACTGTGCCCAGCCCTGCCCATTGTTTTATAAGGATGTATCTAAACGTCTCTCTCTCTCACTACACTGAAGACCATGGAGATTAAGTCTTATGTATCTTTTTCATTGCTAGCATCTCATACTACTGCCTGCAACACAGTAGTTGGAAAATAAATATTTTTTAACTGATTTTTCATATTATCTACTGCATTCTAGGTATTTTAGATATTTTCCTATCAATTATTGCATTTCCTTTCTCAAAAAAAAAAAAAAAAACAAACCATGAAGTACACTAGAATAATGATTCCCATTTTGTAGACTAAGATATTATATCTTGGTGAGATTAAATGTACCAATCAAGGTTCCATAGCTAAAAAGCAGCAGAGAGCTAACTTGAATTCTATTCTTAATTTTTAATCTAGTTGCTCTCTCTCCTCTTAGGAAATTAGACTATAGTGAATGCTTGACTTATCCCTAAAAATAAACATTATTTGTGTAGTTGGAAGCAATCTGAGCAGACTCAATGCAATCTAATATCTAGGATCAGGAGCTTTTACCTATAGCTTCAAGAGATAAAATAATAGTCAACTGTAGTCCTCAATTCCTGTCAATCAAGATATTACCTGGAATTCTCAATGGTGTAGTCTTTATTTTGTAATTCTTGCATATTACAGCAGGAAATACTCTGACTAAAATAAAAATGTTCTGCTTACCTATAGTTTTAAAAATAAGCATTCCTTAAAGACAACGTTATGTTCACCTGGCAGGGAGGGCATAGTTTACCACAAGGTAAATTCTTGGCTCTCTCAGCCTCTGCTACCCCATAGTTACCACACTGTCCTTCATGTTGGCTGAGGAGCCCAAAACATTTCTGACCTCCAGATCTGCTTCCTGGGCTTTTCTACTTAGATGTTTCAGAGACCATAGAAAGAACTATGTCTCAAATACTCCGCTCTTCCTCCCTCTTACTCTTCCTCTGCATTCCCCTCCTCAGTGAATGCCACATCTGTCTCCTAGAGTGCACGAGTCTGAAATATGGAGGTCCATTCTCAAATAACCCCTCCCTCAACAACCCCATCTACCCAGTGACCAAGGCTTGTCAATGCAGCTTCTTTCAGTTTCTATTACTGTTGTCTTAGCTCAGGGCCTATTTCTTATTTGAATGACTGGAATAGCCTCTTAACTGAGCATTGTCTAGCCTAGGCCTAACCAATCTATTCTCCACACAGTTAGTAGATAATTGTTGCAAACTACTAATCTAGTCATACTGGGCATCCTTTAGTCATTCCGGCTATTTGCACACACTGCCTCCTCTGTGAGAAACACCCTTCTCATTTCTGACCCTGGGCCATCCTCCATGACACTTCTCTGGAAGGTTTTCCTGATTTCCATATACCTATCACCTTTTGTGTCCCACTGCCTCTATGTCCCCAGTGCCTAACACAGCCTGCACTTAATAGGGGCTAAATAAATATTACATGTTGAATGACACCAAAATCACTTGAATCCAAGTATTCCTGTTTTCTTTCTCTTGGAGCCAATATCTGGGGCATCAGAATGGTTCCTTCTCCCTCACGCTCTTCATCCCGTGGGCCACTGAGGTTTACTGATACCTTCTGGCTTCAGTTGCCATCTAGTATCCACGTGCTCCGTTAACTGTCAACCCAAAAGTCTTTAACGTCTAAAGTGGTGCTTCTCAAACTTCAGCATTAGATTCACCTGGGAGGGTCTGGGTGTGGTGGCTCACTCCTGTAACCTCAGCACTTTGGAAAGCTGAGGTGGGTGAATCACTTGAGGTTAGGAGTTCGAGACTAGCTTGGGCAACATGATGAAACCCCGTCTCTACTAAAAATATAAAAATTCACCAGGCATTGTGGCATGCACCTGTAATCCCAGACACTTGAGAGACTGAGGGACAAGAATCACTTGAACCTAGGAGGTGGAGGCTGCAGTGAGCCAAGATCATGCCACTACACTCCAGCCTAGGCAACAGAGCAAGACTTTGTCTCAAAAACAAAAACAAAAAACAAAAAACAAAAGGAAAAAACCAGAATCACCTGGGATGCTTGTTAAATAAAGATTGCTGGTCTCCACCCCTAGACTTTCTAGTTTAATACGTCTGAAGTGGGACCTAGGAATGACATTTCTAACACATTCCTAGGAGATACTGCTGCTGGTGGTCCAGACACCATACTTTGAAAACCACTGAGGCAATGGTTCTCAACTGCTGGTGAGCATTAGAACCCAATCACTATCATCTACTTCTGCCTACTGAATCGAAATTTTCAGTAGGGTGGGGCAGACTGGCTTTTTTTCTGCTTAAAAGCTCCACAGGTCATCCTGATGCACTATCTTGGTTAAGAACCATGAATTCAATGACTAACTTCTGGATCTGGACTTCACCTTCTTCCAAAGCCTTATTTTTCACACCTCCTTTAACTTCAATCCTCCTCTTCAGTCCTATGAAACAGTAAGCAGTCTGATGATTCCAGACCTTTCCTCCCTTTTAGCCCTGGATCAGTTTTATTTATTCATTCATGCATCCATTCATTCGTTGGGTACCTAGCACTTGCCAGGCATTGCCCCAGATGCAGGAGAGAGTGCAGTGAATATGAGAGATGAAGCCCTGCTTTGTAGAGCTCATCCTGTTTGTTCTAAGCTCCCTAGCATTCTCTGTTTCCCCTTCTCTCTCACTGCACAGATCTGTATCGGCTTCATGCCATAGTCTCTTGCTAGACTGTAAATTCAATGAAGGCAAGGACTGTAGTATGTCTTTGTAGGTGCTCAATATGTGTTTTTCTGGTTAAATTGAAAAGCACTTCTGCTGACCTAGCCCTCTTTCAAAAACCATCTCCAGAGCCTTCTCTCTCTGCTCTTTCCTGACCTGCTCTAATTCTACTTGACACAGTCAGAATTGAGCTCTGCCTTCAATGAGCCCTCCCCTCTTCCCTACACAGATTTCTAACTTGACATTTAAAATGCTTTATTCCACGCTATTTACAGAGATCTGGTTCCTTCTACCAAACTGTGAGCTTCTGAAATGTAGGAACCATTTCATTTCCACCATTTTAATATCTGTACTTCAAGAGCCTGACATATGGAAAGTACTTTAAAATGTTTGTAAAATTCAGCCTGGGCAACATGGTGAAACTTTGTCTCCACCAAAAATATAAAAATTAGCTGGGCATGGTGCCCCACCCCAGAGTCCCATCGACTCAGGAAGCTGAGGTGGGAGAATCACCTGAGCCAAGGCAGTTGTGGCTGCAGTAAGCCAAGATCACACCACTGCAATCCAGCCTGGACAATGGGAATGAGACCCTATCTCAAAAAAAAAAAAAAAGTTTGTCAAATTAATGAATGAGTTAATTTTGTTTTGATTTAAAACTGTTCTACAATGTTTTGCCCCAAACTTCCTTGCGGTTTTAATGAACTCTACTTAAGACTTCCATTTCTCCATAGTAGGAAGATACCTTAATTCAAATTTCATACAGTATGGAATATGCACAACACCAGATTTGGGGGAAAAGCTTATTAAGAATCCAGATAAGTCCTTACAGAGAGGGCAAAGAGTGACTTTATAGATTATCTCCTGCATTCTTGACTCAGAGTGCTGACTCGAGGTCTTAACTCCACTTTAAAAACTCCACTTCTATCCGTGCCTCTCAGTTCTCTCCTTTATATAGACTGAACAAAAGACATGGTTTTTAATCTACACTCAGTTTTGACATCAAGAATGATACTACTTAGCAAATTAAACTGACTCTTCGAAATTCATTAGAAAAATAAAATCAGATAACCTCTCAATAGGAAAAGGTATCTGAAAAAGAGATGGTTACACTTTACAAAATATACAGAAAGTAAGTGTTCTTGATAAACTATGCTCAGAGTATCATGCCATGCACATAGTAGGCCCTCAATGAATATTTATTCAGTGAAAAAAGGCAACTGGTAAGTGTTTTCACCTAAATTGAAAAGCACTGACTTTTGCTGCTGTTGTTTATCACCAGAGACTCACACATTGCAGGTCCCTCCAGGAGCTATGGTTCCACTTTGGGATGCTAGAGCCAGTGCCAAGTGTTTCCCACAGGTGAATAAACTCTGTTACTAGAACTCATACAGCCTCACGTATGTTCAGGGAAATCCTCCTACCACATATATTCATAACTGCTAACCACACAATTCAGAGTTGTATAATATATAAGCTGTGATATATCACCTTGATATATAACTTTTTGTCAGGCTAAAGTGGTTATAAATTCATTTCTAAAAGTTATTTTGGCTACATAAAATTCTCAGAAACTTAAGATCACCATTCAGTGTAGCAGCTCAGTCTTCCCTGGGGTAGTCTTATTCATTTTTCAACTACATTAGTACATATAATCTTTTTAGCATGCTTGTAGGCATGAGAAGGAAATAAAATGACATGAACTGTATCACCAACTTAATTTTCTCTTTAGTGTATTGGATATCTGCATGTGGAATGAAGATCCTTGAAAGCCCACACCATTCCCACAATTACTTATTGGAAACAATGTTCATTCTATGTAACAAAAAGAATGATTAATGAAGTTTATGTATCATTGGAGCAGATAATTTTACAAAGCTACTTTCTTAAGGCTTTAGAATTAAGGATTTGACTGTGGGAACAGAGAGTTTTAAGGGCAGGACACCCCAGATAACCTCACCCACATACATTTCTCAAACAATGCTTTTCTGTATGTAAACAAAAAATAGAAAGGAGTATATGGTTTTTGTCCTTAGTATTAAATAGCTGGCTTTCTTTCAGGACACTCTTAAATTTCTGCACAATGCACAGCCTTCAGCACCCCAAGGAGCATAAACAAAGGATATCAGGCAAGTTCACCTACTCCCACTTCACAGAACAATGCTTGTTGTTAACTAAGCAATTCCCAGGGCAGATTTATGATTTGTGGAGCCCAGAGTGAGTGCTCAGGTTGGGTCCCTGGAATCCGGGGTCAGAAGCACGTGGTGCTGCTCAATCCCCAGGGCTTTTACAAAACATGAAAATGTGACCTAAAGTTTGTGCTTGCATGTACACCAGAGGCTATTTAGGCATTTAGAGAAATTAAAGCACATTAAGGCCTCAAAGCAGTTTATTGTTCATGCTTCGAGATTTAACTTTTTCTTTCTTATTTGCTGCTATGTTTTTCCTCTGGTGAATAAATGACTACTGAATCAAGTAAGATGAATTGACTACACATATAACATGTCTCACGTATTAAAATATACTGATAGAGCAACAAGTTATAGAAATAGGTAAATGTGAAAAGTTGAAAATTCCCTTTTCATTTCCTGAACAGAATTATGACTCTGAATGACTAAAAATACAGGAGTTATTTCCTGTATTCTTAGACACTGGGTTTTTATAATAAGAAAGAATTTTTCTTCAGTGTACTTAATTTATCCCAAAACTTTACATGAGGATTGTAGTTCCAGTCAGAACTATAAGCACTTAAAAAAAATAAATGCAAACAAGTGCTTGAAAAGGCTTCTTTCCTTTGTCACTTTAAGAAATATTTTGGCTAGAGTTACATCCCATAGGTTTATATAATGCTATTAACATGTAATGTAACTTTGGGGAATAATTTCTCCTTTGTGTTGTCTGGTACAAGTCTAAAAGTAAAATAGGTTACTGTTTCCATTTTTATGAGCATAACTATTACCAAATTATTAATACTATGAAATAATCCAATTTCATCACTACTCTTTTACTCTCTAAAATCACCTATTAAATATTACAATTGGGCTGGAAAAAAAGAAAAAAATATATGTGTATATACATATACATATATATAGAGACAATGTTCACATCATTTTAAAAGTCATTTGGAATTATCTAAATATGTGACTTAACTGTTCAATAGTATGAATAGTTAGTATAATATAAATACAGCCATATGTCCCAGGCTGAATGAAATTGTTGATGGGTCAGTGAAGGTGTTGGGTCCTCTCACATACTATAGATAATTCAAGAGCTAGCCTATTCCAATTGACTTCATGTGAAGCTAAGTGGCTAACCCATGGTCTCTAAACAATTATTACATTTCTACATTATTCAGGAAAATTATGTTCTACCAAGTTTCCAGTGTGGTTCTGGTGTTTAAAAGTCCTCAAATAGGCTTTAAAATAAATTGTGAAATCTGAAAAAGAGCAAACACAAGGAAAACATAATTTATAAAGAAGACAGATCAATACTAAAGGCACATTGTAGTCACAAAAACACTTATAAAATCACAACGCTGTATTTTAAAAATTAATAATGAGTCAGAAAGTTCTGGATTAGATGGCAGAGGCTGATGAAATCCAGTCTTCAATTCTTGCACAAATGGAAAATAACATAAATGCCTAGTCTACTGAGCTTCTCCTTGTCTGTTAGCTAGAGAGGAAATACCTTCCTAACACCTACCAGTGGAAAATCATTGAAAAAGTAGATTAGTGAGAATAAAACAACAAAAAGAATAGTTCCCTACCCATTGCTTCCCACTGAATGAACTTTTGACATATCAGCAAACTCTTCTTTTCGCTTGCTGCTGCTGGTATACTGCTCGCTGTACAGCTTGAGGGACATCTGCTCAACAGCATCTCTTTGTGCTTCCAGGTAGCATAGTTGAACCTCAGCCTGGAAAGAGAAACAAAGAGAAATTGCTGTTTTAATCCAGAAGGAATGCATTTCAAGTGAGGTGTAACAGCTCAAAGAATGGGAATTCTTCACATCATTATACCGCTTCTTTTCGAGTTGGATTTAATGGGATCAGTTGGGCATATTACAGAATTATATTTTAGATCTGAATCTTATAAGTTCTTCCTTAAAATACGACCTGAATAAATGAACCCTCAGAAGACTCTGTAAATATCACAAAATATCCCTGAGATCATAATACTGTATGATAAGACTTTACATAAAAATTCTGTGAAATTCCTTAATAATATTCTTCCTTATATTGTCACATATGTAACACTTATTTTTAAAAAATCCCTCTCCAACTCATACATTTGCATGGACACATATTCTAAATGCTTCTCTATTATTTTCCCTATGGAGAATAAAAAAGCCTAGTGTTAATTCCAGTATCTCTTCAATAATCACAATAGACTTTATTACATTTTTTGGTTGTCTGTGTTACTGTCTTAATAATTTTAAAGTAATGCAAATAGTGATTTTGCTTACATGCAGGTATGAATTGTTAAATCTTTCATACTTAGGGCTCACTGCAGTAAAGGAGAGGTAGTAAGTTCACCATGCTGTTTTCTATCAAACCAAGGCCAAAAGAATGCTGAATAATATTTGGCATGAAACTGTATTGAATAGATGCTTTATTTATTGCAGCTGTTCTGATCCCTGTGGCTTTCAGGTTCCCTAGAACACCAGATGAGACCGAGAATGATATCTTCTCAGGGGCATGCTTGGCCATGGTAAAGGGAAGGGAGCAATGCTGAGTTCATGTACATTGTAGACCAAAGGACTCTTCTTTTAGTGTGCTTCACTAAATCCAAGCATGTCCATGAACACTTCTCATAAACCTTAAAATCACTACTTTACAATTTTATTATATATTCTAGGAAAAACATTTCTGGGTCAGCTGTTAAGTAATTGCCAGAATTCTGTAACATGTAAGAAGAAAAGTCGGGTCAGACATGACCTTCTACTCTTAGTATCCACAGCTGACCAAGGCCTTTTGCCTGATCTCTAGTTTTACAGCCTCAACTATGGAGAAAAAGTGAATATTATAAAGTGGCAGCTGCTTAAATTCCAAATTAGTACTCTATAAAGGAAATGGGTAGCCTATGAAAAAATGAGGTCTTGCAGGCCGGGTGCAGTGACGCATGCCTGTAATCTCAGCACTTTGGGAGGCTGAGGTGGGTGGATCACTTGAGGTCAGGAGTTCGAGACCAGCCTGACCAACCTGGCGAAACCCCGTCTCTACTGAAAATACAAAAATTACCCAGGTGCATGTCTGTAGTCCCAGCTACTTGGGAGGCTGAGGCAGGAGAATCACTTGCACATGGGAGACAGAGGTTGCAGTGAGCCAAGATTGCTTGACTACACTTTAGCCTGGGCAACAAAGTGAGACAATGTCTCAATTAAAAAAAGAAAAGAAAAAAAGAAAAATGAGGTCTCAAACCATTCTAGAATTCCTATGTTGTTGCTTTTTATAAGTACTTAATTATGAATGCTCTGGGTTGCTGAGAAAGAATTTAAAGAAACACTGTTAAAATAACTATAGTTATATAATTGAAGTTTCAGAAATCAGATCAAAACTGCAATCTATTTGTTGGTTCATGTGAACTGCTCTTGCCCAAAATAATTGACTTGAATAAGAAGACACTCAATTGGATTAAGAACTATGTCAAACACTATAAACAAAGGATAATGTTATATGGAGTACATTCAGTTGGGAGTAGGGGGTATGGCTGGCGGGAAGGCACAAAGAAAATGCTAGATCTAGTGATGTTAGTATCTTTATTGATGATGTAGAAAAGGAGGTATGCAGAATGTTAACAGCACATATAGAAGACTGCCAACTAAGAGGTTTGCAAACATCATGGAACCTGAAAGAATGATAACTACTGATGAAATAATGTTTTATTTTTAAAAGGATAAAACTAAATGTAAAAAGTCAACAATAAGAAACACAACAGAATAAATCTTTTAGAAGAATATACAAATTTTTATGAGATAAATGAGATTACAGAGATACTGAGCAATAGTCAAAGAACTTAAGAACAATACTCCTCCAAAATGCCACCCCTTTACTTCCAATGCAAAGCCACAGAGTTTAATGAGTATTATAGCCACACTAAGTATTCCACTGACCCAATTAGAATAATGCATTTGTGCCATTAGGCGCCAAAGGACATGTTTGATATCTAAAGGTTCCTGTTAGTTTTTAACCATCCTAAGTCACAAGCTGGACCATGGTTCATTCTGCGTAGTGACCTCACAAATGTGTGCCACTGGTCACAAAAAGGATCATAAACAGAGAAGTCAACTTCATATAGACTCAACACCAGTACAGAAAAATAATCTGCATTCATCACTGTGATACTCAGTCATTTCTGTGTACAAAGAGATATACTTCACATATGACAGGGATATATAAAAAGAAATTCAGAGAACAAAGCTGAGAGTAACTCCAAAAATAGTCACCTTACAAAATGATTGAAATGTTATAATCTATGACTTTTATTGCATAATACCTCACAAGCATTTGGCAAAGGAAATTTCCCTGCACTAACAAGGAGATGAATTAGATGGCACAGGTCTTTCTTATCCATCTCTATTTCTATTTCTGTTTTCAGTGATTCATTCCTAAATGAGATGATAAAAATAGAACCAAAGTAGTTCCTCCTGCTAAGGTTGAATGGCTTTGCCGGTCTAAATCTCTCTGCAGACTGTCTTAACTTTTTTCTCATATTCTATCTTAGTCCAAAGATAGAAAGAGTTAAAGAAAACTTAGTCCTTTAGAAACAGTAACACAATCTCTGGTTAAAAAAAAAAATTATTAGCAGCTATAACAGTGGATACTTTAAAAAGTTACTATATTTTACAAATGGAAACTTAGCACGATTAAATAATATTTAAGATGCACAATGAAAATAATTTGGCAACTTACTCATTAAATAGGGGGTTGGGGAAGAAGACTCGGTGATGGAATCTCCTCTTCCCTTCTAGGTCACTAAAAGACCCATGATACCATCAACAGGAGTAGGAGTATACTCCTGTATAGGAAGAGCAGTTCAAGTGGATGGGAGATATCATCTGGATTTGAATCTATCAGTTTAAGGTACTGGTGGGATGCTCAGAATGAGATGTTCAGCAAGCAGGTGGAAATATTAGGACTGAAATACAAACCTACAGGCAATGGCTGCCATTAGGAGGTGAAGTGAGAATGCCATGGGAGAGAGTAGACAATGAGAAGAGAAAAAAGATCAGTTTTCACTTACTCTGGTCTAGGCCTTCATTATCATTGGCTTACCCAATGTAATGGATTCTCAGTCATTCTCCCTCCCAAAATTCATTTTATTTATTGTTCAATGATCTTTTTGAATCACAGTTGAGATCACTGGTGTATTGTTTGTGGGCTCGATTCTGGGCCACTTTTCTCTATATACTCTCTTCCATAGCTTTAAATGTCAACTAAGTAGTAATGCCTTCCAATCCTCTTCTCTAAGCTGCATACTTACATACCAACCAATCACCTGACATCGCTGCTCGGGTTTCTTTAGACTTTACTACTTAAAACAGAACTCTTCATCCTCATCTTTACCACATCCCCCAAACCTTTCTGTACTTAGGCCTTTAAATAGAATAAAACCTTTCCTTTTAAATAAATGGTACTGTGTATTGTTCATGTCAGAAACCTGAGAGTCATTGTTGACTTTTCCTCTTCTTCATTTCCTTTAGCAGGTTATTCCCTAAGTTGTTGAGTCCTCTTCTAAAATGTCTCTCCAGTCTCTTTCTCCAATCTGCACTGCTGCCAGCCTAGTCCAAGTTTTCATAATCTTTCACCTGCAGTACAGCAAATATATTCTAACATGTATCTCTCTGCACTCATTCCTAGACCCCTAATCTCTTCTCTTACAGTGGCCCAAGTAGTCTTTATAAAACATGAGCTGGTTTTAGACTGCATTCAGACCCAAAAAACAAAATTCTCTCCATGGCCTAGGATATTTGGTTCCTGCTGACCTTAGACCACGTTTTCTACCAGTCGCCCTCTTGATCACCATGCCCCTGTCATCCTTGCCTTGTTTCAACACTTTAAATATTCTAGTTCTTTTAACAGCCTGTTCTTGCCTCAGGGCCTTTGCACATATTGTTCCATTTCACTGGAACATTATCTTGCTAATGTCTTCTCATCTTTCCAGCTCTCAGCTGATATGCTACTTCTCAAAAAGGCCTTGCCTAACTTATCAAAACTAGATCCATTCTATTTTTCCTCTATTTCAGATACAGATTAATTTCCTTCATAACACATATCAAAATTTAAAATTCTTGCATTTGCTGGTTTACATTTTTTTCTGTCCCTTTTTCTAGACTCCAAACTCCATAAAGGATTGTTTCTGTCTCCTTTGCCATTTTGCATTCCCAGTACCCTGGCAATATCCGGAACGTGACAGGGGCTCAGTAAATAATTGTTCAATGGATGAGTTGTACATTCTTGCATTCATCCATTCATTTATTATTATTATTATTTTGAGATGGAGTCTCACTCTATTGCCCAAGTTGGAGTGCAGTGGCATGATCTTGGCTCACTGCAACCTCTACCTCCCAGGTTCAAGCGAATCTCCTACCTCAGCCTCCCAAGTAGTTGGGATTACAGATGCCTGCTGCCACGCCCAGCTAATTTTTATATTTTTAGTAGAGATGGGGTTTCACCATGTTGGCCAGGCTAGTCTTGAATTCCTGGACTCAGGTGATCCACCTGCCTCGGCCTCCCAAAATGCTGGGATTACAGGCATAAGCCACCACACCTGGCTGCATTCATCCATTTATTACTCATATGTTTACTGAGACCTTCTCGTGTCTCAAGAACTATACTAAGAACTGTGGGAACAGGGAAGAAGAAAACTTAGTTACTTCTCCTGAGGCACTGCAGTGTGGTAGAAGGGAGGCCATGCCAACAACTACAAGTGTACAAGTGAAATTATTGTAGGGAAGGATGAGAAATAAAAATAATTTATTGTCTGAAGGTGGGGGTTTAGGGTAGGGAGCAAAGGCTTGACAGAAGTGGCATTGGAGCCAAAACTGAGATAATGGGTCTGACCTTGTCAGGTGAAATTTGTACACCATCTTGGCCACAATGAAGTGCCAGTGGAAGCTATTGTCATTTCTGTGATGGCCTTAATCTTCCTCTATCTCTCTTTTTCTGTCATGACAAGATAGTGCCTAATGGATTAGTCCAAATAGCTGGTATAGCTCCTACTGGCTGGTGTACTTGGAGAAAGTTGCATTGAGAACTTGAATCAGCAGTTCCTATCAGGCTGGATGCCCACTATACCAAATAGTGGGAATGTCTAAGAGATTCTAGTAACTAGTACCTCTGGTAAACTTTTAACATAATATTATGGACTGAATTATGTCCCCTCACTCCCAAATTCCTATGTTGAAGCCCTAACCCCCAATGTGACTATATTTGCAGATAGAATCTTTAAGAAGGCAATAAAGGTTAAACGAGGTCACAAGGGTGGGGTCCCAATCCAACAGGATTGGTGTCCTTATAAGGAGAGGAAGAGATACCAGAAGTGTGCGTGCACAGAGGAACAGCCATATGAGAACATAGCAAGAAGGCGGCCATCTGTGAGCCAAGGAGGGAGGCTTCACCTGAAATCAAACCTGCAAACACCTTGATCTTGGACTTCTGGCCTCCAGAACTGTGAGAAATAATTTCTGCTGTTTAGCCACCTAGTCTGTGGTATTTTGTTATGACAGCCTAATCATGTTAGAAATGCTGCCTTCTCATCTGAGATTTAATACACTTGCTTTGCTACTTATCAATAATAGCATGTTTCTCCCCTTTATTTTGTATGCATTTAGCACCTAAATCATTAGAGGTACTCCTTTTCAAATTCAGACTACAAATTAATCATTAATAATTTAATAAGGACACAAAATGCAGTTTGTTAAAATATTTTATGGAAATTTGGCTTGGTATGTGGTGACCCAGATTCAATGCCTGGATCATTACTCAATCATATACTTCCCTCTGATCTTGTGTGTGTAAGTAATAATAACTGTATAACATATTTTGGGGAGGAAATTTCAGTCAATCTAATCATTTTGAAGGATTAAACACATAATCACTTTTATAATCACATATAGACATAATGCTTTATCTTTGTCCTAAAAAGCAATTTTTAGTTTGCTTTTTGCTAATTTGACTGATTTATCACTTCATGTCCTGGAATTCTTTATTGGGTTAAGCATCCTGAGGAATATTAAAATCAATTTTACTTTTTCTTAACTCATACCATTGTAGATCTCCCTGTTCACTCATACTAGACTTCATAGTTCTCACCACATCTACTACTGCCTATCTGCATCTGGGTCCACGTCCTCTGCTATTCCTTCTGTTTCTACAGAAGCTGTCCATATTTCTAAGGCTAATCCCTTGCACTTTGGTACCAGACTTTCCTGACCTACACAAAGATGATCACCCCCCAAAATTGCCTTTCTTTCCTGCATCAAGTTTTTTTTTTCTCTACTGTATTATTCCTATTGCACATTAGCCCAAAAAATGCTGTTGTTTTTCCAATGGTAAAAAACAATACGGAGAGAAAAAGAAAAATAATCCATTGCCACTAATCTATCTTCTAGCCATTTTTCCATTTCTCTGTTCTCCATTATAGCAAAAACACTTTTACTTTAATTATTTATACTTGCTATTTACAATCTCTCTCCTCTTTCTCTCTTGAACACACTCCAATCAGATTTTGGTCCACATTCCTCATGCAGTGGTCAGTCTTTGGTCCTCAACCTAGTCTAGCCTGCTTCAGTGGGGCTGGTGGGTGTGCTCTTGGGGCATTTGCTTGTGTTTGCATGACAGCTCAGTCCCTCATTTCTCTCAGGTCTTTGCTGAAATATCCTCTTGCATCCAAGACTTCCCTGACCTGCTACTTAAAAACTACAACTCACCCCCATCCCTAGAAATCCCTATCCTCCTTCCTGCATACTTATCACAGGTAGCCAAACATGTTGCTTTTTTTTATACTGTCCATCTTCCCTCAGTGAACTGAAAGCTCTATGAGGGCACGAGGTTTTGTTTATGTGTTTACTGCTGTATCCCTAGCACCCAGCACAGCATATGTGATAAGACACTCTATACAAATTGAATAAATTTTACTGAGTTTGAACATCTAAAATGGTTTAAAATGTACAAAGAAATAAAACATAGTTTGAAGGTGAAGTCTCAGCTTCATTCAAAAAACTGTTGGCTTTATTCTCCCTTAAGGAGACTTTTTTCTTTGACAGAAAATAAAATAATTGAAATATAGAACTTGTTTACTATTCTTCCTAGAAAAAAAAAGAAAAAAAAAAAAGCTTCCGAAATTCATGAGCCATTTGGGCTTTTGGAAGAGACACCAACAATGGCAGAGTTTGTATTTGGAAGAGTCCACACTAGTTCAAGATCACAGGGATCCTTCAATATAATGGGAGGAAACCCTACTTTTTTGGTAATCATTTTGTTACTTGGGGACATTTTCCTTCTTTTACTACAAAATCTTTTTTACCTTCAATGCAGTATATCTAAGCACCTGTCTTTTCCTTTGCTTCCTTACAAAAATACTACGTTTCCCTTCTTTCCTCCTAATAGTATCCCCTTTAGCAACTAGTCCAGAATGCTTCCTTCTTCTGGAAAGACCTTCAGGTCTCAAGACCCTCATGGGCCCTGCCAAGGAATTCCAGGTTTATTAGAATCTACACTTGGTGCTATGGTCTGGCTGTGTCCCCACCCAAATCTCATCCTGAATTGTAGTTCCCATAATCCCCATGTATCATGGGAGGGACCCAGAGGGAGGTAATTTAATCCTGGGGGCAGTTACCCTCTGCTATTCTTGTGACAGTGAGTTCTCATGGGATCTGATGGTTTCATAAGCGGCTTTTTGTTTTTGTTTTTGTTTTTTTTGAGACACAGTCTCACTCTACCATCCAGGCTGCTATGCAGTGGCATGATCTTGGCTCACTGCAACCTCCGCCTCCTGGGATCAAGACATTCTCTTGCCTCAGCCTCCCCAGTAGCTGGGATTACAAGCACCTGCCACCCCACCTAGCTAAGTTTTGTATTTTTAATAGACACAGGGTTTCAACATGTTGACCAGGCTGGTCTCAAACTCCTGACCTCAAGTGATCTGCCCACCTCAGCCTCCCAAATTGCTGGGATTACAGGAGTGAGCCACTGTGCCTGCCCACTTTTCCCCCTTTTGCTTGGCACTTCTCCTTGCTGCTGCCATGTGAAGAAAGACGTATTTACTTTCCTTTCTGCCATGATTGTAAGTTTCCTGAGGCCTCCCCAGCCATGCTGAACTGTGAGTCAATTAAACCTCTTTCCTTTAAAAATTATTCATTCTTGGGTATGTCTATTAGCAGCGTGAGAATGGATGAATACACTTGGAAATATCTACTATTTGGTTTGGCAGAGTGCACATACTCATTCCAGAATTTAGAATTATTACCTTTCCACTGCTTTTTTCTAAGATCATCTTTGTGTGTTTTTGCTTTTGTTGTCATTGTTGGTGGTTCATAATTTCCTAAAATAACTCACCTTATTCTAAGTGCACTTCCTTTGTCCAGAAACAAACTTCTTCAGGCATTTATTCACATACCATGATTAGCTACATTCTGGCTAAATACAAATAACATTTGGTATTACAATGAATGAGAATCTCATGTTGTTCTTCTAGTCCTGCATGGATGCCAAAGCTTCCTTCTACAGAATCAGAGCAGGGAGTCATAGGACTAAAGGAGCAATGTATTTATTTGGAGTAAAATTGATTCAGGGCCTTCATTTATTCATTCAACAAATACATCTTGAGTGTCTCTTAGGGGTAAGATATTGTGCATGATACAAACAAATCTAGATCAGACACAGTATCAACCCTCAGGGAATATATAATCTTTAATCACAGAAAAACTGTACTACATAATAGTAGCTCAAATATTCATTCAAGGGTAAGACCAATATTATACTTCAAAAATATTGCCGGGCCGGGTACAGTGGCTCACGCCTGTAATCCCAACACTTTGGGAGGCCGAGGCAGGTGGAACACAAGGTCAGGAGATTGAGACCATCCTAGCTAACACAGGGAAACTCCGTCTCTACTAAAAAAAATACAAAAAATTAGCCAGGCATGGTGGTGGGTGCCTGTAGTCCCAGTTACTCGGGAGGCTGAGGCAGGAGAATGGTGTGAACCTGGGAGGCGGAGCTTGCAGTGAGCCGAGATTACACCACTGCACTCCAGCCTGGGCAACAGAGCGAGACTCTGTCTCAAAAAAAAAAAAAAAAAAAAAAATATATATATATATATATATATATAGCCAAAGAAGCACTTACTAAGTTTGTTGGAATGTTATTTTTATTATTGTATAAGAGAGTTATAAAAGTATTAAAAAATATAAATATCTCCCCTTGTCAAAAATTTATATATCAAAAACTTAATAAAGAATCTCAAAGCTATTTCAATATTATTACTCAGCAAAGACCACTGCATATACTAATCTTTGTACATTAGGATATAAAACTAATCATAAAACTGATCATAAAACTAATATCACAAGACTAATCATAATCACAAAACTAATCATAAAACTGATCATATTGGCAGTTACAAAAAAACCTAGCCTTAGGTTCTCAAGGTTTATTTGTAGATCTCATGTCTAACAAAGTCAGGACAACTGCAAAAGATAAATGATTTAAGTAAAAAAAAAATAGTACTTTAAAAATTCATTTTTATTTCTATGGACCTGTTGTTTGCAAATTAATAGAAACATTCACTACAATGTTTAGGAAATTCAATTTTAAAGCTGCATCATTAATGATATTTGTTAAATGGTAAACATTTAAACACAAAGTTGAGAAATTAACATTAACACCATTTCCATTATTTCTTCTTTTTGTGCATAAAGAAAAACATCCTTTCCTCCATTTTAATGACAGATGAGATGTTTATTAAAAATAACAACAAAACACCTCCACCTAACAAACATGAAGAACAAATATATCAAACAAACATATCAAACAACTGCATTTGTGAAGAGCTTTTATCTACCACTACCCTCTCCTTTTTGTAATGCATGTAGTTAAAAATCATTAAAAATTCAGCATTTTATGTCATGATCTAGGGTGGGAAGGGAGTGCAATTATACTGTGTGAACTGAAGAGGATGATTAGAATTTTTGATGTCACTCCATTACTGTTTCCTTAGCAAATCTCTGCACAATAACATAGGCATCCTCTGCTTATATTCTATGGCAGCATCCTTATTCTCATCTTCTAAATTCCTCTACAGCAAATCGTTATTTACTTTCTGGTAGAAACTAAACATCAAAGATGTAAAATAGGAAGATAGTTTCTCTTGCCCTGCAGAACTGGCACTTCCTTCCTAAGTACAACTATGCTGGCAAATGCTGTTATTAACTCTATGACTGCAAGACGTGCACACTAGTTCCTTTGAAATTCTATAAAATAGTTGTCCTTAAGTGGTGATAGACAGAAAAGAATGAAGCAGGAACAACAAGAATTACTTTACATACTAATAACAACAATTTAGTTATCAAAACAGAACCAAACAAGTGTGCCTTTATACTGTTCTTTTAAAAATTTAGGCTCCTAGGGTTCTAATAATCAGGACCTATGGTTCAGGAATGCACAGTAGCACTCAGCTCAGTGCCTATATCCTCATTTCAAAGAGAATCATTCAAACCGACATCTACCCTGTCAAGAATCTCGACTTTGAGCTGCTAATGTAGAATAAAAATCAATATAAATTTTGATCATTTGATGAATATTTACTTCTTTCTTTAGTGTTTGGGGATTTAGAATTGAAAAGTGCTGAATCAAGTCATTTTATTTTTTTGTGTTTGTGCCAACACCAATTTACTACCCTCCAGAAAGTTCCTGAACAAGATGTCTCAGGTGGCAAGCATGTTGGTTTTTCCTGTCAATCATAACAGTGTGTCAGTAGGGAACCATAAGCATTTCCCTTTCATACTCTTAGTGTTCCAAAAAGGAATATTTTGATTACTTCCTTGGAAAAGGTAAACTTTCTCATTTAGCCACACTACTGTAAACCTGGGTGTCTGTTGTTTTTGGCATTCAGCTGAGCCTAAATTGATACAATCTATTAAAAGTTAAACACTCCATTTTAGGCTCCGAGGGTCATGCACAATAAACAGAATTTACAAATGGGTTCCTCTACAAGCACAATTCAGTATTACCCTCAAAACAAAGAGCTTTTATAGAAGCTGCTATATTTCTCCATGCATTTTCTGAAAAATAACAAGAAAATATCAACTGACTGCTCTAATTAGCAGACAGACTTCACAATAAAAAAGACTTTACAGTTTTATTATAAATGAAAAGAAAATGCACTACAGACAAATGACATTAAAAAAGCTTAGCAATCAAAATATGATTCCTATGTAAGGCTAGTTACATGAGTAGAGGAGCATACCACCATTTTCATTATAATTTGATATCTGTAGCAAAAGATTACTATTCTTACAAAATAATTCCATAGTGATTTTTTAAATGATGGTCTTTTCCAATCTGAAAAAAGCCTAAATTAATTGCAAACACCAAAAATGTAAGATATCCTCATAAAAAAATCTTATATATGACATAGTGGCATAACACTCTATATTAAGGATGCATTTTTGATGGTTCCTTATAAATTAAATAAAAATGACAGCAGCTGCCTTTCTCAAGAATGACATACCCCTGGACAATCACTAGATATTATGTAGACAGATGTTTTAAATAAAATAAAGTATTTAGATTGCTAGATATGAAGGCAATTATAGGATGTCTTTGTTAAATTACATTTTTCATTTTTGTGAGGGGAAAAAAAGAATTGTCCTGGAAACAGTACCAACAGGAAATGATCCTATATCTAAAACAGCTGGAGACTGTAACTAATATAAATTTACTTGAAAATAAAAATGCTGTGTGCCTCTGGAGACATGCAGTAACATGCCATAAAAACAGATGAGAATATAAAAGTATTTAAAAAGGAGAAAATACATTTTATCTAGATATTACACTGAGATGTGAGCCACTGATAAACGACAAATATATAAAGATGAAGAAAAGAGAGAAAATCAGATGAGCCATTTTAAAACTTATAATAGATATTTTATTTAAAACTGTATTTGTAGAAAATATCAAAAATATTTTTCTTAGAAAATCCTTTGCTTTTTAATATACTGGTTATTAATCAATTAACTGAAGGCATAATAATAATGTAAAGGCAAATAATTGTGTTTACTTAAAATTCTAATGGAAGCAGAAGATGCATACTATGAGTAAGGTAAGGGCCTTAAATGTTAGATAAGAATATTCTAGTAATTCTCAAAGTCATATGTAACTAAGGCTCCCTACTACATGTGTCCATCTCCTCCTATCCCCATTCTTGTTAGCTGTTGAATTGGAAAGGTATCTGATATACTAATTCATACCAAATATACACAAACATTAACATCTTGTAGTGTTATGATATATACTGGTTCTCATCCAAAGCTCCTGGCTTATAACTCCCATAGCCTTTCCTTGGTTATAATGTTGGGTGTGTTAGGCCTCAGGGGTAGGCCTCTGACTTTCTGCTCTCCTTTCACCTGCCCTAAGGCAGGACTCTAATGTTCGCCTGCTTTTCTGATTGTGAGTCTTAAGACTCTCCCATGAGAGGATCCCACCCTATACTGCGGGGGAACGAATGCTGACATCATGAAGATTCCATAAAACCCCAAGAGGACAGAGTTCAGTGAGTTTCCAGATAGCTGAACTCATGGAGGTTACTGGAGGGTGACACACCCAGGAAGGGCATGGGCGCCCCATGCCCCTTACCCCAATTATCTCCCTATGAATCTCTTCATCTGTATCCTTTACAATAGCCTTTATAATAAACCAGTAAATGTAAATAAGTGTTTCCCTGAGCTCTGTGAGTTGCGCCAGCATATTAATCCAACCCAAAGAGGGGGTCATGGGAACCCCAACTTGAAGCCAAAAGTTCGGCACTCTGATCAGAATTTCTGGAGGGCTGAACTTTCAACTGGTATATTGGGGGCTGGGGGAAGTCTTGGGGACTGAGCCATCAATCTGTGGGATATGACACTATCTCTGGGTAGATAATGTTAGAACTGAATTAGAGGGCACTCAGTTGGTGTCTGCTGCTCAGTGTACGGGGAGAACTCTCCCCACCCCCAAATATGGTCACAGAAGTCTTCTGTATTGACGATTATTGTCGTGTGAGAGTAGAGGAAAATCACAGTTGAGTTTTCTCTACACATATCTTAACATAGAACATGTCCAAGTTCATGAATTTCAATATTCTTCACTTAAAAATTGAAATGCATTAATCTACACGATACTTTTAAGAAAAGCTATGGGTGGAAATCTATTTGCACAGCAGGGGTGAGGAGAGCATGAAAAAGTATCTCCAAGTCTTGAGTGTTTACCTGTCTTATCTGTACCTGAGACTCATCCTAGTCCAGTTCCTAGGAGTCTGGGTCTCAGACAGGAAGAGACCATGTGAAGTTGAGACTTCCTATGGGGCCCTAATTTGCACAGTCAGAGAAGATCACAGAGCCTCAGAAGCTGGTGTATGCATGTCAGCTGGAGAGGAGACCCAATAAAGGAACATAAGGTGAACAGAATAAAGGTAGAATGGAAGAGGAAGGTGAAAAGAGCATGCATGTATGATGAATGTGAATAACAATTATCACAAATATACCCATAGAACCCAAAAAGGAATGTTCTTAAACAAAATCATGACTTAAAATTCTTTTGTATGCTGACATTGCAGTAATATTTTCAAAAGTAAAACTCTAGAACCTAAATTAAAACTCAAAAAACATAACCAATATTCTTCACTAGCCACACACAAGCATGCACACACATACACACAACTCTACAACAATGATTTCCATGAATTTGTATCCTCTTTATCACTGTATAGATTGATCATCATTGCTGCTTAGAGCTTGTAAAGCTTGACTTGTTGCTTAGCTGTTCCTGAAAATTCTCACTACCTTTTTGCTATTATATTCAGAGGAGACTGAAAAAAATACAAGTACACGTTTTTTTCCTCTTCAGTGTAAGGGACAGGTTAAGCAAAATGATATCCTCCTGCTTTATCTTACTTTTGCTTATCTCAGTTATCACTCCAGCCTCCTCCCTAGCTGCTCTTGCCCTTGCCCACACACAGATTCTCAGGTTCTTTCCATTTTAATTCCTTGAGTGAATCTAGTCCCTTCCCACCTTGGACACGTTGTTTCTTCTGCCTGGAATTCTCCTCCTATCTTTTTCACATGGCTAGCACCTATATATGCTTTAAGTTTCAGTTTAAGTGTTACTTCCCATGGTGAGTATCTACATATACGTAAGTCTCCATTTAAATGTTACTTCTTTCCCTGATCAGCTTATCTCAGGTAGGTATCTCCTATTATACTCTCTCTCAGGTCTTACTTATTTTCTTCCTAACATTTACTGCAACTTACAATAATATTTATTTAACTGGATGATTTTTTTTTAAAAATGTTGCTTATTCTTGCTTGTTTCACTGGGATCCATATCCCACTGAAATGTAAATACCATATGGGAAGGCATCATATCTTTCTTGTTCATAATTGCATTCCCAATGCCCAGAAATTATATGTTGAATGAATTAGTGAATGAATGAGTTGCTGAGTGAAAACTTGTGAACTATTACAGTAGGAGGCTAGAAGGAGAGGTGATGTCCATGCAGAAAGCAGAGATCCTTGGCTAGTGCTGACAAAGACCTCAGGTTGCCAATCTGAGAGGGAAGATATGAGTGGTCAAATTCAAAAGACTTCTTGAGCCACAGCAGGATAAATACCCTTAAAAGGGATGCTTTGACCAAAGTCTCCTGAGATTCCTTCAGTTTAAGAAGTGGATTGGGGCTGGGTGTGGTGGCTTATGCCTGTAATCCCAGGGCTTTGGGAGGCCGAGGCTGGGGGGATTACCTGAGGTCAGGAGTTCGAGATCAGCCTGGCTAACACGATGAAACCCTGTTTTTACTAAAAATACAAAAAATTAGCCAGGGATGGTGGCACATGCCTGTAATCCCAGCTACTTGGGAGGCTGAGGCAGGAGAATCGCTAGAACAGGGAGGCACAGGTTGCAGTGAGCCGAGATCATGCCATTGAAACAAAAAAAAAAAAAAAAGAAAAAAGAAAAAAAGAAAAAAAAGAAGTGGATTGGGATTGTCTAAGAAGTGCAAACAGAAAACCCCTGGAAGCTATTAAACCTCCATGTTACACATTTTAATTTAAAGTGATGATGTTTAATTTTAGCAAGTCTCTATGAAACTTGAACTCTGGAGATAAAAGACCCCGTTGAGCTAAAACATGGAGAAAATATATCACACTCCAGACCACAGAGGGAAACAGAATTCTCAAAGTCACAGGGAAGAATAGTTGAACAACACATAACAGGATAGGAAAGTTCAAATCACAAAGGAATGAAGGGAAAATGAAAATGCTTATTTAAAATCAAACACCCTAAACTGGGCTCTCAGTGACTCCCAAATGTACTTCATTCAGCTTTCAATTAACAAAGGGGAAAGAGATGGAACAATTTACCTCTTGAAGTGCCAACAACTTTTTATGAATTGTATTTCTTCCATTTAGGATGGAAGTCTGAGATATTTCATATCCTTAAACAGAATCTGTTCTATGGATAACTGTCAAAATATAACATCAATTATAACGCTGTTATACTCACAGGTATTATTGGTGCTGCTTTTCTTTACATAGAATGGCTTTAGACCCAGTGATTTTAAAGTTCTTGTTTCTGACTTAACAGCTCATGCTCTCTACTACATCGAAGATGGAAGAGTTATTCCTTGCAATTCTTGATGTGGCAGCCTCTAGTAGCTTGTCTCATCTTTCATATATGATATGTTAAATTAAGCTGAGAAACTAGACAACTGAAGTTCTAATAAGTATATAAAAAAACAAAAGTAAGTAGTCTCAGAATAAAAGCAAAAGAAGTCTTATTTCAGTTTCCAGGGTTTGAATTCTCAGCATTTTGGTTGTTAGATCATTTTGGTTTCTGCTACAGTTTGTATAATTAAAGTTGACCATGTAAGTAGCACATGGAGGTATAACTCTATCAAGATTTGGAGAAAGAACCAAAAAGGAAGGAGTTCTATGCCTGGGAGAAAGATACCTGGGCTGTATAGAATTTCTCATGGTTGTGGGAAGTTGAACCCATCCTTATTATCAATTGACATTAAAACCCTTTTGATGATCTTTTGTTACATATAAGACACAAATCACAGGAGTAACTAGTGCCCTCATACTTGAGTCATTAGACCCATCACTGGCCAGCTTACTCAGCATCCAACCCAGATGAAAAAAAGGCTTCTGTATCAGGCTTGCCATAGCACATCTTGTCATATTATTATTTTGACTTAAAAATTAAACAATAACAATGAAGAACAAAAGCCTTTTAGTGGTTGCTATTTTCTTCAGAATAAAATCAAATGTCTTAGTATAGTATTTAAATACCTGGTGTCATGGTTGGATCCCAGTCTACCTTTGCATGTACCCTCCATGACTTCCCTTTCTGACAAATAGCAAAACCCACCTATACTCACATCAGACTAAGCCATGTCCTCCCAGGTACACAGCTTTTCCACCGCTGCTTCCCAGGCTTCCCTCCAATTCTGCAGCTCCACATCTCACATATTCCTCTGGGCTCAAGAAACTCCTCCCCCACCTGAATGTCCATGATACATGATCTGTCCTTCTAATATAAAACATATCTCTCTTCACCTTATAGTACTCAGGACTCCTCTGTCCTGTTAGATTTTAGGCTCCCCAAGAGTGTGATATGAACCGGATTTCTTTTGACATCACCCACAGGTTCCTGACCCACAGCAGAGACTCAATAAGTATGTACTGAAAGAATGACTGAGGCAAGGAGAGGGTCTGATATGGCTTATTTCCATCTAGGAAGAACTGAAGATACTATTTTAAAAATACTTTTAAAAGGGAAGGCAGGGAAAGTATAAGGTGAGGCTGGGATATCTTCTTGTACTAGAAAACAAAGAAGCATTCCTTGACTAATAGGGATCTGCCAAAAGGACACAAGTGTCATCATGAAGAGGCTCCCTTTCGGCAAATGTGGGAAATACAAGCACTAAAAAAGAATTATTGCAATTGATTGTTGTATATTAAATAAATAAAAATCAATTAGTCTATAATTATACTCAAAAGAGAAAAAAAAATGCCGCCATTGAGGGTGACTATTACACTAACTTCTTACCACCAAAATTGGTAAATAATGAGAAAAGCATTTCACTTGCTTTTTAAAAGAGGAACTATAGTTCATCTGATGTTGATAAGAGAAAGTCTATAGGAAAAAATGCCAAGTAAAAATGTGGAAGAAATAGTAGAATTAGGAAATCTTCATTTTACAACCCCTAAAGAAATAATTGATTCCAGCAAGAATCATCAATGTATTCTAAAACTCTTAAGCAAATATTTGAGGGAAAACTGGACATTCACAGAATGCCCAAGCATTATCCTATAGATTACCTGCTAATTATAAAGGAAATCTTGTCTATAGAAAGAGGTACTATGTCTGGCCACCACCACATTAGCATCACGAACAGCAGATAGCCTGGCATGATGGGATGCCATTTGAAGTACACATGCCAAAAATGTTTAATCTGAATCCAAACAAGACTCTGGACCAAATTTCTAGTTTGTAGGGAAGAGTGAGTAGAGGAAAAAGTTAAGAGACACCACAAGGAAACAATCAGACAAATCTAGAACATGAAACATTCTGATGATTCATCTGGCTTCTTCAGATTGATATTTAACAACTGTTAGGACCTCAGTTTGAGTGAGGTTCTGAGATAGAAAGAAATGTGTCAGAATAAAAGACAACAGTGAGAAATGAAGTCGTATTTTGTATTGGCAATCTGCTACTTCACAGCTCAAGAATCAGTCCTAAGAGAGAACTGTATTTTTTAAAAATGACAAACATTCTATTATTAGTCAGAATCCCACACCCAAAATGAACCTCTCTACCATTTTACAAGACATTTAAAGAGAACTATAAAATTTTATATTTTACATAATTAGATATTTATATTTTAGTTTCATTCCAAATAATCTATTATACTACGAAACAAGTATTGATTTTGTCCTCTTATTTGCAACAGTATGCAAATTAACAGATTCATTGGATGTGGTAAGCCCAGGTTCACCTACTTCAGTTCACTGTTCACTGGGTACCTAGATAAATGCTTAAATCATCATTGAGAGTAATATTCTGCTTGATCAGAAATCACTTGGTAATATGATATTGATACTTTGATAATAAATTACATTTATACTTTTATGGTGTGTGATTTCATATATATTATCTCATTTGATAATCCTAACAACTTTGTGCTATGTGCAGGTAGATCAGGTGTCATTATCCCCACTTAGCAGATGCAGAAGCCAGAGGTCAAATAAATTCGCTTGTCCAAAGTCACATAGACAATGAGAAGAAGAACTGGGGGTTTCTGGCTCCAACTCCAGTGCTTTTCTACTAACCATCCTAGGTATTCTCTCTAACCAGTAGTCCTGAAACCGTGATTTCCAGTCTCTAGCTAGTCCCTGACTGAGGCTGCCAGCACAGACATAGACAACTAAAAGAGCCCGGGTATGACATCAAGTCTACTGAGTAAGGTATGCACTTTGGTCACTTTCTGCAAGGCCCAATGTACTACTTGTCTTATGAGTCTTGGATTTAATCAAAACTCTGTGCTCCCACTGCCTCCAGGAACGACACTGATTGTGCACCTTTGGCGGTGTACACTACCATTCGTTCCTTGTCTGCACACTCTGATTAGCTTGCCCTGTTATAGCTTACCATTCAACTGCTTTGTCACTCCTTCCCTTTAAATGTCCAGGGTGTGGTAAGCAATGAAGCCTCATTGTGAGAATTTTTCCTTTCCGATTCTGATTACTAGTTCCCTATCAGTAGCAGGATTTATTATTATATAATTATCATGATTTATTGATATGTAGGGTTTATAGGGGCTCCTGCAGTAATTTAGAAATTTAGGGCTGGAGTTGCAGCACATGTTGAGCCCTTGGCTTCTCTGCATTTTGACTTCCTAGTATTCCTTTCTGGAGACACTATACCTGTTCGCTCTGACCTCCTTTCTGCCCATTTGCCATTTCTACATTTCCCAAAATGGCATGTTACTCTCCCAGTGGTGAGTCTTGAAAGATAGAGAGGTTATGAAAAGTTAGGTGATCCTTGTGAGAAAGCAGGAGAGTGAGCAATGAGATACAGACAGACAAGGACAAATGGCTGGAATTAGGGGGGAAAAAGAAAAAATATAGACCTAGAAATAGCCAAAACGGTTTTTAAATTTTATCTAGGTCCCAGAAAAGTCATAAGATAGTAAATTAAGAAACAGGAATGGTGAATTGAGTTGTTAAATACTCTACTTCCCTCACCCCAGTTTAATTTGCATTTCCATATTCTCTATGAACATCTAACCTTTCCATATACTCTCAGAATCTCACATTTTAAATAGTATTCATGAATTAAATATCTTCCTAAAGTAGATTCCAGGTCCAGAGAGGCCTCACGAACTCCTTTAAAAAGTTTGTTCTTATTTAGAACTTGGGAGGAAACAAATGAATGCTCCGTAATCTATTTGGCCAGGCTCTAAAGTCACTTCTTTTCAGAATTCCCTCAAATTCCTGAACTAGAATTTATTGCTTTGACCAACTTCTTCCTCCCACCAACCAACACACTAAAGTTTCTTTCCAGGCTTTTTGAGTGATTGCCCACAATTAGGAACAACCCAGCATACCCATTACGTTGTCACTTCCTACCAGATGTTTTCCAGCTGTTCTCAATGTCTTTTTGCTAATGCTCTGCCATCTGCTACCTTAATGGTGGCACAATGGGGAATGGCTGCTTTGGTGACTTTGCTCTACAAGTTATAAAGACCTGGCCCACTGCCTCATCCTGGAAAGTCTGATATGCACATTTGTCACATTTCTCCAACTAGTTGTTGCATTTATTCCATCTACTAACTAGCCAATATTAAACCGGTGTGACATGAAATACGTGAGCTCTCACTATCAAATCTAAACCTGGATCAGTCTTCATTAATGGACACATTCACATCTTATTTCCAGCTATCACAGGTCCTGCCATTAAGACAACAGCTAACATCTTATTGCCCAATCAATACGATTCCCTTTCACCTTTCTTTGTATTTTTTTTTTAACCAGCATGCCAATAGCACATCAGTACAGTAAGCAGTTATGCTTCCTTTGTGTCACCTTGTCGGTTACACCTTATACATGGAAATCTTATGTTTGTTTGATATTCTCTACAGCTGAATGAAGACAAATCTTAGCCCTCTGAGACTGATGGTAACTTATCAGAGTCAAATTCTGCCAAGGCACAGCAGTTATCAATGCAGATTTCCAGGGACTGTAAATCAGTGTGTAATCTATTTGTATATACTTATTGAGGAGATTATTGCTCCCTTCAATTATGGAAACTATTTTTCTGAAACCATCATTATACTAGATGTGAAAAAGGTTAGTACCATTAGCCCATAATCCCTTCCGAAGGCCCGGTGGGAATGGTTGTTATTGGGACTTTGGCAAACATAACAGTAAGTTCAGGAAAACTGATATCCATACTAATTACAATGTACTTGTCTCCAGTAATCTATATTTTTAATTAATTATTTTAAGATTTGAGCTGTCATCACATGATAACTCCATGTCTTATCTTCCAAAATGACACCAACCCTCGATGGCTGTCTTAAATAGACAGCTTGTTTAAAGTATTTGCGCTTATGGTCACAAGCCAGATCTGCTTGCAGTACAGTCAAAATACAAATCTAGGACCAAAAGAGGATGTTAATATCATCCCTGACAGCACAAACACATGTTCTTTGGTTTCATAACACTATTTTTACTTGAACAGGTACCTTCTTCCCCATTCCAGCTTATATTTATCAGAAATTAATGAAAATGTCAATCTTTTATTTGATAAAGCAATAAGATCTCAAACAGCAACTTCATGTTTTACTTGGAGCAGCCATGAATGTAGCAACAGTGGAATCACCATGTGCTAAAAGTTCACTCATATCCACTGTAGTCAATAAACGTACTTACTGGTTTTACACATACTTAAAGAGTGTCTTCAACTTACAAAACATGCTAGTGTCTTGTCAAATGTGCTTATCTTTGTAAGGAATAAAGACAAGGTGCTTCTAGTTAGCGAAGGACACAGATTCTAACAACTAACTATAATACAAAACAGAATAATATAAAATAAATAAGAACAACAAACTGAAACTCTGGTAGTTGGTTGAGAATTGGAAAATACTTAATGGAAGAGGTGGTGTTTTCACTGCATCTTGGTGAGTAAATAGAATTTTGGTCAGTAAACAGGAAAGAAATATAGTTAGGCTTTTTTTTTTTTTTTAAAGAAGACTATAAATGAACCTACCAAACTCCACTGTGCTTCATATAATCACTGATATTTTGCACCCCTAAGAGTGTTATTTAAGTTTTCAATGCAGTTAATTGAAACCCTACTAGATGCAAATCAAAAGTTTCAGCCTTAATTGAGATATTTTGAAAATTGAACCCATTGCTTCAGGCAGGTGCTACATGAGATTCCATTAATATAGGTAATTAACATTAGCCTCTGCTTTAATTAACATGCATACTTTAATTAGCAAAGCATTAACCAACATTAAAAAATCTGATCTTCATGCATCACAAAAAACTGCAAAGTTATGACTACTATGTTATTTTTCTCCAAGGTTGTAAATCACAAAACAGTGATCACTTCTGAAGTACACATCAAATTTAAAATATTAAACAGGGAGATATGTACAATATGAGTGAAAACATCATCAAAATAAAAAAGGATGCTATTTAGAAATTATAGAGCCAACAGCTTTCACATTTTAAACAGGAGTTACATTGTAATCTCTCAATGATCATTTGCAAGGCAGGAGACTTTTGGCTTGAAAAATCCCCATAGACTGTCATCTTCCTTATATGTAATAAATCAAGGACTATACTAGAGTACCATTATCTATGTGACCATCTACCTCCTAACCTCTTCTTATCCTTCTCAGGGATCAAAGAAAGCACCAGTTTCTGAAGACATTTAATACCTGAGGTCTCAGACTAGCACAAACTTCATTTTTAAAACAATCTATGTTGCCTTGTTTTATGTTTAAGACCAAAATGTGTTACACTAGTTCTTTATTGTCAATCTACCATGTGTGGGACCACCAACAATTAAGGATGCCTTTTGTTAAATATAAAATTGGCATTCATGCTCTTTCCTTACTATGATAATTAGATGTGCCAACTTTCAAATCCTGCTCATATGCTGTATAGATTTTTTTATTACTTTAATGAAAACAGCATCATCATTATATGGAATAGAAGTACCATAGAAATGGTATCCATATAGAGATCATTGTATTCTTTAATGCCAAGACATGATAAAATTATGGTAAAAAAATGGCAAACTTTTAAAAACATACATTCACAGAAAAAGTAATCATATCCTTCCTGATTAAGCATTAAGAAACACAATCATAATACTGCAGATAGATCAAAATTAAAAACAACGAAGTCTCTAGTAAGTCCGTACTGGATATAAGGCAATATTTAGACACAGAGAAATCTGAAAGACCATGACAAAAAGTGTCCTGGATCTCATAAGCTTTCGTTTAAATCCAAACTGAAAATCTCAAAAATTAGGTCCATTGTGGTAAATGCTGGTATGATGAGAAAAAAACAGGGAGCAGCACTCACAGATTTGTAGGCTCATTTGCTGCTTTAAGCTGTTACTAACATTGGAATTGCTTCCATTGACTCTAATGAGGGTTGGGCTTCTCTCTTCTTGTTCCTGCCACTGGCTATTTTAGCATCACAGCCACTACAGGGTCAGCATGAGTCAGCATCTTCTTTCTACTCCTTTTCAACTAACAAATGGGGAAATGAATGTTTCTTGGGTTTGCAAAGCCATTCCCCAAGTTACAGTGATTTTCTTGGCCCTTTTCCCTACGTCAAATCAGAGCCTGGGCTCCCAGGAGATCATGCAGGAACTGGCCATTCTTCTGGATCTGTGCTGAGGGCAGTACCCTGTAAATAGGTGCAAGGACACCTCTCAGTTCTGTTTAAGTGAATTTGGGGAGTCTTTATCAAATTCTCCCCCTATTCCATAAACTGTATTATGACAAAATTCCATATATTGGATTGCCGTATGTCAGTTCTATCTATGCTCTGCTAATTAAATTCACTTGGGCTTTCACTCAGGAAAGGTATAATATAAGCAGGATAAACAGAGAGAAGCATATTTACAGCCAGGGCTTTAAGAAGCATAGAACCCTGCTTTATAAATGTGTGACAAACCCTCACAAACTTCCCTGTTGTAGGTTTTAAGTTCATAGGGCCTTCCTGAGAGAAGTCCTTCAAAGATGTAGGAGTGGAACAATAGCATCAACCACTGAGCCATTTACTTAACTGGGTATAACACTGAGGCATTTACTTAACTGTCAATAATATTTAAGACAATTGCCTATGAATGAGAGATTGCTCTACACTAAACGTACGTATTCCTCTTCATTCTAGGGCAATGTTTCTCAGAAAGTAGTCCTCAGATTATCAGTTTCAGAATCAGCTGGTACATTCACTAAAATGCAGATTCCCAGGCCCAGTGAGGACTGAACAAACCTTAGTTTCCCAGGTGAGTCGGTTTTGACTGTCACTCCCAGGTGATGCTTACTCAGAGTAAATCTAGAGAACTGCTAAGAAGAGAAACCACTGTCTTCTAGTTCTCGTACTACAGGTGGTGGTCATGAAAGTGGGCAAAATATTCTGTACCTAATCTCATAACTCTGTATAGATCATTGTGGGAAAAGAAAATAGGTTTTGTGGGCGTGCTTAGGCAGGCGGCGGGGCGGCTAGAGTGCCCTGGGGAGGGCTGTGCCGGGTTGCTTTCTGCAGCCGCGTCTCGGCCAGCTCTCCTCGCCGTCCCCGGGGCGCTGTGCGTCTCCAGTACGGGACCGAAGCCGCCTGCCGTAGCGGGCGGCCAGATCCGCGTCCCACCTCAGCGCCCGGAGGACATGCGGGAGAGAGAATGAGCCAGAGGGACACGCTGGTGCATCTGTTTGCCGGGGTATGTGGTGGTACAGTGGGAGCTATTCTGATATGTCCACTGGAAGTTGTAAAAACACGACTGCAGTCATCTTCTGTGACACTTTATATTTCTGAAGTTCACCTGAACACCATGGCTGGAGCCAGTGTCAACCGAATAGTGTCTCCTGGACCTCTTCATTGCCTAAAGTTGATCTTGGAAAAAGAAGGGCCACGTTCCTTGTTTAGAGGATTAGGCCCCAATTTAGTGGGGGTAGCCCCTTCCAGAGCAATATACTTTGCTGCTTATTCAAACTGCAAGGAAAAGTTGAATGATGTATTTGATCCTGATTCTACCCAAGTACACATGATTTCAGCGGCAATGGCAGGTTTTACTGCAATCACAGCAACCAACCCCATTTGGCTTATAAAGACTCGGTTACAACTTCATGCAAGGAACCGTGGGGAAAGGCGAATGGGTGCTTTTGAATGTGTTTGTAAAGTGTATCAGACAGATGGACTAAAAGGATTTTATAGGGGCATGTCTGCTTCATATGCTGGTATATAGAGACTGTTACCCATTTTGTTATTTATGAAAGTATAAAGCAAAAACTACTGGAATGTAAGACTGCTTCTACAATGGAAAATGATGAAGAGTCTGTGAAAGAAGCATCAGATTTTGTGGGAATGATGCTAGCTGCTGCCACCTCAAAAACTTGTGCCACAACTATAGCATACCCACATGAAGTTGTAAGAACAAGACTATGTGAAGAGGGAACAAAATACAGATCTTTTTTTCAGACACTAGCTTTGCTCGTTCAAGAAGGTGGTTATGGGTCTCTTTACCGTGGTCTGACAACTCATCTAGTGAGACAGATTCCAAACACAGCCATTATGATGGCCACCTATGAATTGGTGGCTTACCTACTCAATGGATAGCAGCATGAGGGCTGCTGTACTGCAGAAAAAGAAGACCAAAAGATGACAGTTGTCCATGGAATATGGAAGCCAGCATGGCAGACAGAAGAAAAATAGTTTGGGAACATGTAACTATTATAAGTGGAAGTTTTGTTGTAGGAATTATAGTGACCACACCACATTTCTTGGCCTTTCAGTAATGTGGAGAAGAAAAAAAAAACCTCAGAACCTCCAAGGAAATGCCTTTAGAAGCACTCCTCTCTCAAAATTGCCATTCTCTCTACCATGTCCACCAGACACAGTTGGGTTTTGTTGATTTATGGCAGTCTTTTAAACAAAGCCATCTTTAATTTTACATACTGTATTGTAACTATCCAAAGATAGTATTGGCAGTCATAAAACTATAACTTCTGGCTTTTGTTTAATTCCAGTAAAATCACAACAATGACAATGAGATCGTCAGTATTATTTTCACATTTCCCTGAGAGGACCTGGCACAATATTTTATATTTAATTATTTGCAGTAGTCACTGTTTTTGACAACCAATGAAATAGCGTCTAAATATCTTGTATATTTTTTAGCATCAAAATGTTTCAGTTTCCACTGCTAACAGGTGCTTGATGTTCAGCCTAATGTGTATATTTAAATTGTTAACATACCAAACACACATGATAATAGTTTGGGACAAAATAACTAGTAAATTGTTGATTCTTGGCTATTTCGCTGAAAAAAAAAAAAAAAAGAAAATAGGTTTTGTTGGGACACAGCTTTCATTAAATAGAGTCACCTTTGATAATTAACTAAATTTGATGGGCAGATAATAAAAGTCACATAAAAGAGAAAGATTTATGTTTATGTTTAATATATTTTTATAGTCATACATGCTATAAATATTGCTTCATGAATGCATTTTAAACATGAGATTTTCCAAACACATTTACTTTTAAAAATCCAAATTAGTTCTGTTGGTATTCTACTTTTAATACTTACTTCATCACTAGATGGCCAGATCTTTATTATGTTTCATGTCAACCAACTCTGACTTTCACTGAAATATCTAGATGAGAGATATTTATCTTGAGAAAAACAGAGATTTATCTTAAGAGAGACAGATCTAACATACATTGACTTTCTTTAGATTTCTGATTATATTCTATATGACATGATCATCATAAATCTGGGACAGTGTGGTCCATGCCACCTACCTAGACAAAAAAGTTAGATTAGCAAAAAAAGCTTTCCCCAGTCTGACCCCAATCTCCTTTTAAAATTGTTATCTCTCATTACTTTCTACATAATAATCTTCCCCAGGCAATTTGTCTATTTATCACTGGCTCCCAAATAGAAAGGCTTCCTACCCCTGAGTTTTGCAAATATTTCTTCTGCATGAAATGCTTTCTCTAATCTGCTCTCTTACTTTGATGAAACCAAAAAGTCCTCTAAGGGCCAACACAAACAACTCTTTCATTTCCCCAAGTCTATGTCTCTATTCATCCACTATGTATCGCTGACCACCTTGCATTGGCAGAGATCTATCTGCTAGTCTTCGCTTCCTAACTAAATTATGAGCTTCTTAAAGTTAAGGACTTCCCAATATATTTAGGACCCTGTCTGACACATCAGAGTTACTTGGAAACTTGACCTCAACATTTAAAAAGATTTACTAAGAGATCCAATAATAAATTGTTCTAATATGCCATATGGAGTTTAACATTTAGTTACAGTTAACATCTTGCATCTACGCTCTAGTGGAGAAACCACATCCAGTTTCACACAGTTTACTGGAGACATCAAGGTATAAGGAAAATAAAAGAATGTTAATGACTAGGTAAGTAGGGCCTTTATACCTTAACTGAAATAAAATTCATTTCTGTGGTGATACAGTCATTCTCTGCCACAGTCGATTAATTCCTAATCTGCTGCATATTCACTCTTTTCCTGATAGTCAATAATTTTACTTCATTAATCAATTTTACTCATTAATATCTTATTCCTATTTGATGAATTTTTCTGAAATCAACTTCTCAGTTGGGATTTCCTCATGAAAATATTTTACCACCTAAAAATTATGTAATAAACAAGATTGTGGTTGCAAATTCTGCAAACATTATTTTGTGAATTTATAGAAATACTTAAAGCATGATTTTTTCGTATCCTTTATATATTGTGTAAAAATAGCTCCTTCATAATACTTTTTTTTTTCCTGAGACAGGGTCTTGCTCTGTCACCCAGACTGGAGCACAGTGGTGCAATCACAGATCACTACAGCCTCGATACTCCAGGCTCCAGCTATCCTGCTGCCTCAGCCTCCTGAGTAGCTGGGACCACAAGCATGTGCCACCATGCCCAGCTAATTTTTTTTTTTCAGTAGAGACAAGGTCTTGCCATGTTGCAGGCTGGTCTTGAACTCCTGAGCTCAAGCAATCCCCTGCCTCGGTCTCTGAAAGTGCTGGGATTACAAGGCCTGAGCCAACTGCTTCAGCTCATAATATTTCTAATTGTGTACAAGGTATCTTTTAAAAAGACTATCAGTCTGGTATATTTCACTCTACCTAATTAATTCACAGAATTGTGTGTTTTGTTTTGATTTAATTGGTTTGTTGCATTTGTGATTGGTTTCTTTTCTTTTTTTTTTTTTTTTTTTGAGACGGAGTCTCACTCTGTCGCCCAGGCTGGAGTGCAGTGGCCGGATCTCAGCTCACTGCAAGCTCCGCCTCCCGGGTTCACGCCATTCTCCAGCCTTAGCCTCCCGAGTAGCTGGGACTACAGGCGCCCGCCACCTCGCCCGGCTAGTTTTTTGTATTTTTAGTAGAGACGGGGTTTCACCGTGTTAGCCAGGATGGTCTCGATCTCCTGACCTCGTGATCCGCCCGTCTCGGCCTCCCAAAGTGCTGGGATTACAGGCGTGAGCCACCGCGCCCGGCCGATTGGTTTCTTTTCAATACATTTTCTCACAGAGAAGAAAATTTTCATTTTAGTCAATGCCATTTCATTCCATGACAGAACATCCCCTAGGGTAGCCCTCAGGGTATGAGAAATATGCTGTGGGACTGTGTCAGAAAAACAGACCCAGAGTGTCAGTGGTGCAGGCTTCAGAGTCCAATTCTTGTGAAACTAGAGTTTGTAATGGCTTCACATAGCTCCCTCAGTCAGTTGCAAACAACATACCAATATTAAATTGAGTATGACATTTTTTGAAAGAGAAAATTACACAGCAGATATTATAGCTGCTAAAAATTATGGGCATTTTATAGGGCAAAGTCTGATTTTTAATAAAGATCTGAAATAATGACTTTAAGTTTGAGCAATTAGTTAAGAGTTTAAGGTACAATGGTTTCAAATTAGACTTGTATACATGGCAGAAGAACCCAAATGGCCCAAGACACGGGCCATCTGATTTGCTACTATGAGTCTGTGTAGGTTTGTAGTAGGCAGAAACTCAGAAAGTGCCACTCATTCAACTTACATGAATGTGAAATGATAGAAATCCATTATTGTGTTTTTCTGTTGAACTCAAATCATGACTATAAATAAAAATGAGGCAATATCTTATTTGCTCTAGTTTTACTAACACAAAGACCACAGAAAGCAAATGAACAAATACAAACTTATAACTCAGTACTTCTCGATTTCATTATATTCTTCAAGATAATTATTATTATTCCCTTTTTATAGATAAGAAAATTGATTACAAACTGTATTAGGCAATGCTTGCATTGCTATGCTTAATACTGGGTAATTAATAAAGAAAAGAGGATTAATTGGCTCATAGTTCTGCAGGCTTTACAGGAACCATGTCAGCCTCAAAGGAGGCCTCAGGAAACTTACAATCGTGGTGGAAGATGAAGAGGGAGCAGGTGTGTCACATGGAGAATGCAGGAGCAAGTGAGAGAGAGAGGGGAAGGGAGGTGCCAAATACTTTTAAATGACCAGATCTCATGAGAACTCACTATCAGAAAGACAGCACCAAGCCATGAGTGAGCCCTCATAATCTAAACACCTCCCACCAGGCCCTGCCTCCAGCATTGGGGATTACAATTCAACATGATATTTGGGTGGGGTTCAAATCTGACAAACATATATATCCAAACTGTATCACAACACTTATTAATAAATGAAAGGAAAAGGAGAAAAAAATGGCCAAACATGGTAGTTAAACTTTTGATGATAGAATACCTAAATTGAGGCCAAACATATGCCAACTAAATGAGTGACTCTTCCACACTTTAAATGTTATGGCACGCAAAGTTGTCCCTGGCTGTATATAAGTGATGGATTTATTTATTTTTATTTTATTTGAGACAGGGTCTTGCTCTGTCACCCAGGCTGGAGTGTAGTGGCACAATCACATTTCACTGCAGCCTCGACCTCTTGGCCTCAAGTGACCCTCCCACCTCAGCATCCTGAGTAGCTGGGACTACAGGCATGTGCCGCCATGGCCAGCTAATTTTTAATTTTTTTTGTAGAGATGGGGTCTCCCTATATTGCCCAGGCTGGTTTCAAACTCCTGGGTTCAAGCATTCCTCCCACCTTGGCCTCCCAAAGTGTTGGGATTATATGCATGAGCCACTGCAGCACTCTAGTGATGGACATTTTCGAGATGTGCATTCAGAAAGAGGAATGGGAAGAAAATAGCAACTCAGGAGAAAGGTGAGCAAGCCTAGGGGATAGCAGTAGAGCTGTAGCTTGAATGGAGAGTAAAGTCTTCTTGGCTGGAAATGAAAAATTAATTTGGTGTGATGGCTGGCAGTATCGTTAAAGAAAATGCAAACTATATTCGATTTAATCCAATATGATTATAATGCATGCAAGTCCCTTGTAAGAAATTTTATGACTTTATAAAGATCAAAAGGCAAAAGAATATTCTGGGTTTCTAAGAAAGTGAAGGAAAATTGGGTAAGAGGCAGGTGGAGTAATCTAGACATAAATAGATAAAGGCCTGGGCTCCTAGGCCAGATAGGGAAATAGAAAAACATGATTCCAAGAGGCCTTGTCAAGGAAGATGCAGCAGTTCTTGGTGGCTGGTGGCTCCCATTTGGGAACAAAAGGGGAGAAGAACAGTGAAAATTATTTTCAGCTTCTATAGCCAAGGAGCCTGGCACGTTGGAAGGATATAATGACAGAAAAGGTGGAAAAAAAGAAAGTGGTAAACTTAATTATTATGGAAATTTTCAGGTGACAACAGTATATAAAACTAGCAGTCTTCTAGAGTCAATATAGGATGGAACCATAGCATGCAAAGTGGGAGGACACTAAACCGAAGATGTAGATCTGGACACCACTGCCTATAGTGGTGGCTACAATCATCCTAAATGATAAGATTCCTAAAGGAATATGCATACTATATAAAGAAGAACAGATAGTCTAGCATCCACAGCCAAAGGGTGGCAGGAAAAAAAAGTACTCAATAAAAAATGGGCCTAAGATGTAAGGGGACCAAAAGGAAATTGCAATCATTTACTGTTAATAATCTCAACAGTAAGTGGATGTTAGACAATACTTGGAGGTACAAGTAATCCACGCTATGGTTTGAATGATGGTGTCCCCTTAAAAATTTATGCTGAAACTTACTCCCCAGTGCAACAGTATTAAGAAGTGTGGCCTTAGGGAGGTGATTAAGTCATGAGGGTTTAGCATTCTTATAAAAAAGATTCAAGGTCGAAGGGAGCATGCTCTTGCTTATCCATTCCTTCTGCCATGTGAGGACACAGAGTTCACCCTCTCTGGAGAATGTAGCCACCAGGCACCATCTTGGAAGTGAAGACTAGACCCTCATCAGACAGCAAACCTGCCAGTGCCTTGACCTTGGACTTCACTTCCCAGCTTCCAGACTGTGAGAAAATAAACTTCTGTTCTTTATAAATTACACAGTCTCAGGTATGTTATTATAGCAAAATAAACAATGAATATAACCCCACATAGCATAGCCTAGACTAACTGCAACAATTAGACAATCCACTACCACCATAGTGACGAAGAGCCAGTCAAACAATTTAGAAGAGTGATGAACCCATTAAACCCATGATTCTTGGCTGCTGTGACACTACAATAATCATGAACACCTTGCTTAAAAACTAGAAAGTAGTGGGAATGTGGAGGAGTGAGCAAGGCAGACATTGCATAGTTTCTAATTGTGTCAGTGGGTACCCAAGGTGGGAGCCATTAATATATATGTTAAAAGGCAAAGAGGCCTGCACAAATTAGTATGAAGAGCAGCAAATAACCTACACAAGTCCCAAGTCCCTCTGGTTCTTGCAGCATCATCTCTAGTTGTTTCTCTGTATTTCAATCAAAGATGGAATAATTGGGTATCATGGATACTTTTTTCCTTCATATGTCTTACCTTATGGCTTAAAAGAAGCAAATTTTACAGTCCTCTTGGGTGAGTCACAAGGACTACGTTTATAAAAATCTACATTTATAAAAATATAAAATAGAGTTAAATAGAGTTATCAGAACTACCCAGCCTAAACCACTCTTTTAAGTAGGTTTTGTTACTTTCTCGAAGTATTAAAAATCTATGCATGGTCTAGGTGAATGGAGAACAGGGTGAACAATGCTGCTTTCATTATTATTCCATCTCTTGGGGAACCCTGGTCCAGTTAAAACACATTTGAACTGGTCACTGATTTACTTTTCTTTTTTAGGTGACATGAATTTTTGTAAATTAATGGTATTTAGCATTTATTTTTATTATTTATTCATTTTTAAACAGAGTCTCACTCTGTTGCCCACGCTAGAGTGCAGTGGTGTGATCTTGGCTCACTGCAATCTCCACCTCCCAAGTTCAAGCAGTTCTCCTGCCTCAGCCTTCTGAGTAGCTGGGATTACAGGCATGCCACCACACCTGACTAATTTTTGTACTTTTAGTAGAAACGGAGTTTCACCGTGTTGGCCAGGCTGGTATTGAACTCCTGGCCTCAAGCAATCCACCCACCCCAGCCTCCCAAAATGCTGGGATTACAGGTGTGAGACACTGCGCCTGGCTGTATTGAGCATGTAGAAGTTAGAATGCCACACTGGTATGTCTGAAAGATAAACCACTGTGCAGTATGTTGGGCTTCTTGCATGGTACACAGCTAAGGTGAATTAGGGGGAAGTAGCACAGGTTAAAACTGGATATCCTCGTTTGTATTATCCACTACTGTAGTGTTTAGGGAGTTTCATTTTAGAAAGGAAGAACTGGAACCCAAAACAAGTTATCTTTTGTATCTCAGAAATTTATAGCTATAAGACAAACTCAAATCTACAAAATTAAAATAAAAATCCAAACCCTAGAAAATTAATTCAACATCTTTATTGGGGAAAGGAAGAACAAGAGCCCTTTTCAGCCTCTGTTTCTAAAAGTGATCTATATGAAATATGCGCAGTGTGTGCTGCTTAGGGAAACCCAGTCAGTGTCACCATCAAAGACAAGGAACTTTCCTCTACAAGGCAATCTTGTGCCTTCTCGTCATTTGTTAAACTGACTTAAAACCGTTTACTAAACCAATTTGCAAACTTAGCTTAGTGACCAACCAGCTCTCACTTTTTTACATTATTCTTATGAAACGGAGGTTACTTCAAAAAGGGGCTATATATAAAATTAACCATAAATTATGTAAAGTGATTTGTTTATTATTGCACATTTGTTCCATGTTTGCATCCATAATTTACAGACTAAAACTTATATTTTATTAATTTATATTTATAAAAAAAGAAACAATTCATAAGATTTGCAGTCAGGAAAAAGATGTCGATTTAACTTTATAAATAATAAACACAAAATAACAATAAAATTACATTGGGCTTTATTGTAACTTTTCAATTTATGCCTTAGAAATATAAAGAAATTTCTAGAAATTTAATGAAAACTTTGTAGCACAATTAAATGTAAAATAAGTTTTAACATGCATTTCTCCTGCCAATTGGCATACATAATAGAAAAATGGTAGAGAATAGGTTAAACAGTCTAAAAGGATTTTAACCTTAAATTTGACAGAAGTTAAATGGCTGTGACATTGGGTTCTTCTGCTTTATTCCAGCTAGTAATCCACCCTCAAAGTTCCTGTCAGGTAAATGACCTTGTATTTCATTAACTGATAATTAAATGGATTTATTCCACTAACGGTTTTAATTAAAATGCTAGAAATATTGATTACCCCTCTCATCCTTATTCCCCCAGATGAAAAAAAGGTTTTAGGAATGTTTATTTAGAGAAGACAGAGAATTAAATTAGATTGAATCTCTATGAGACCCGAAGACTGGTTCTTTCATTTCTGCTGCTCAAGCAGAAAAAGGTTTCAATTTTTTGATGTTTGATTAATTATTTTGAAATCCATTTATGCTTACCTTGGTGTTTAATTAAAAATGTCATTTTTAGCATAATTAAATTGGCTATCTGTGGAAGACTAACTTCAAACTTATATTTTAAAAATGCAATGCCTTTTTTTTGGTAAAAGAAACTTTTTAGTTATTTGCTTTTTCAGTAGAGGTACCGCCTCATGAATGAAAAACTAAGGAGAGCTAGAGCTTAATTGGATTTCCTACATTTGAATATTAGGTCACATATGCTTATGACTAGTCTAAGTTTATTTGGCTGTGCTCTTTAATCTATTAGTGATTCATTCATCCTAACAAACACAGTGTATGCTTTTCCAAATGTGTTGGATTTCATAGTGTTTACACTGACAAAATGTACCTCATAAAAGCTGTCTTCGCATGCCTGGGTGCTTTTCTTCAGCACTGATTCAAGTAAGCTAAGATACAGTTTCTACTGTCAGTTCTGTCAAAGCACATCTAGGCGATTGGAAACCATTTTCACTAAACATCAGAGCTGATAATGACAGAGTGCGAAGTGTAATAAACAAGAAAGGAAGACCCAATCCTTCTTGCTTAAGGTGCTTACCAAGAGGAATACCCTTCTATGTGCTCACCAAAAAGGCAATTCTGAAAATGATCACTGCTATTATTAACAAAATAGTGCTAAAATACTAATTTCTATAAAGGCAAATCATCATTCACAAGAAAGCCACAACCTGAGAGATAACCAACAGAAACAAAATATTACTCAAGAATGAGACATTTTTATTGTAATTTTTAAGCAAATCCAGCTCAAATCAACATTTTTCTAAAATGTCTGTTTTTAAAACAATTCCTTCTAAATTCTCTTCCAGCTAAGTGTGGGACTTAATGCATAGTTGTAAACTGCTGAAGTCACAGAAATAGGAACACATACAATTCTCATGCTTATGACTACTGAGGCCACAAGAACTAACAGCCTCCTTTTGTATTACTTTAAATGAAAAGACAATTAAGGGAATTATACTGATCTAAAGATTGTTGATAAAGCCCTATTTTGGTACACTTCCTTATAGCACAATTTGCCTTTTTAAAAAAATATTGCTTAATGGTATACCTTTCTAGGGTATACTCTTGTGATGGAGAAAAGCCCATACAGTCATGCTGATCATATGATACTTTGAATTGTTTGATTTACTTCAGAGGGGCTACTGATTATGTTTGTGCTCTGAATAACAAGGCATATTTCATGGAGTTGGGTAGACTAGAATTATAGTGGCCTAATGTCCCACAGGCAGGAAGTCCTGTGTTTCAATTGCTCCAAAGAAGAGTAACAGCACTCATGTGGTGCCAGTATCTGTTGCCTAGATTTTAGCATTCTAATTTCAACATTGTGGATTTTTTTTAAGACTTAGAAATCATTGGTGCATCTTTATCCTGTCTTATTAATTATCAGAAGAAAACTTTGGCCAAAGCTTTTGCCAGACAGCTGCACTTAAAAGCTGAAGATGCCACTTAAATTCTGCTCAGTCTTCTTATTAAAAGACAAGGGAAAAGGGTAGGACATATTCATTGGCAAAAAGAAGACTGCAAAAAGTGAATGTGAGAAGGATTCTCAGCTCTTATTTTTCTTACCAGTTAAAGGAAACAGAAATGGTCATATATCTCAGTTTTCTCATCTACCAAATGGAAACAATGCCTAAGGAGAACAGTCTTCCGGCTCTGAAAGCACTGGCATCTGCAGATCTGAAGACCAATGAATACCATTTCTGGAATTATAATTGCATCAGAAGTTCAAATTTGCACAGAAGAACAAAGACTCAGAGATAAGGGATGTTGGCCTGAGCTAATATATACTTGGAAAATGTCACATTTCATTTTTATAATAATATATGAAGCAGGGTTTCTCATAATATCTACTATTCCTGGTTTTTAAACAGCATCCACTTGTCAAGATTACTAATGATTCTACCATAAGTTTACTTTCTTGACTGTTGTTTTGGGATATAGTGACATGGTATGCTCTCAAATACATATGGAAATACTTTCAAGATATCAAAATAGTTGTAGTGCCTTTCCTATGAACTTTAAGAAACTAGCAAGATTAGTAACTTTATTTTTAACACTGATATATGACATATTTTAACTTGTCTATATACAAAAGTAGAGCTGTTAACAATTGCAACTTTCCTCAAGTATGCCATGAATCACCGTATTCCTTTTCCCTTTTTTCATGCACCATTGCCACTATCTTACCTTCAGCAGTTTTGCTAGATTTCAGTGAAGATGGAACTAGAGGGCACACATTAGAATTTTATATCAGTTCAAGAAGGGGAGAAAAGAAAGACATATGAAGCCAGAATGACATTCATTGAAGGTTCCCTAGGGAAGATAACACATGTTTTTGTCTCTCACCTGCTAGGCATGCTAAATCAGTGCAATGATAAGCTAATTTATGAAATATATTTCATTGAAACCTGGACATCTTTACTGTTGCTAGTTCAGCCATTAGAATTTCAGGAATAATGGCAGCCTAATTTTTAAAACATAAAAGACTTGAATTTTCTGATATAATGCTTATGGTAGATCTTGCATGCAGCTTCAGATTTCTAATTAAAATAATTGTTACTACACAGTTGCTTAGCCTAAGCTCAGAATCTCTATTTATGTCTCTCTGAAACTTGTCATATTAGTGTTGAATACCATTATTTTTTCATTACAGTGTCAAAGTGATTGGGTTTGTGAGAATATATATATCTGTTATATATTATTATAGATCTATTAATTATATATTATTATAGGTATTCTCAGATACACAACTGACATTTAGGTTTTTAAGTGGCCCTTTCTAATGCCTTATAGCTCCAATGTCCAAACTTAGCTTTTTACCCACTTTTTCAATACTCAATATTGACTCACTTTTCTTCAAAACTATGACTTTAACAAAGCGATCAGGCAATCACAACTGGAAGAGTTGGCCTGGAGATGATAAGATGATTCCAGTGGTGCATGCTTCAATATTTCCAGGTGGGCACCATTAAAATATAATGCCATCATGGTAGCCCTCGAAATCAATCTTGTTTCATCAGCAATAGAGCAGATAGTTTTTCATATAATCAATGCTTTCTCCAAGGAATGGCAAATTAAATGTGGATCAAATTAAAAGCATCTAAGCATAAAATTAGAGTCAAAACAAGAATTTTCCATTAAAAAGTGCCATTCAGCCTTGTGTGATATTTTTCTCAAAGACTCCTTTTCCCTGCCAGGCTCTGATCCTCCTGCCAGGTTCCCAAGAACTGTGTATAAACAGTGTCTGCCTCCTTTATCAACCACCTGCTCCACTTGCCAGACTTACTTGAATTCAACACAGCCCTGGTTTGAGGCATGTGAGCTCATCAATATAGGAGTAAGTTCCCCTGTCACTCATATTAGGCAGTACCATCAAGAAACAGACAATGTAGGTGGGTGTGGTGACACAACCCTGAAGTCCCAGCTACTCAGCACGCTGAGGAAGGAGGATCACGTGAGCCCAGGAGTTCAAGTCCAGCTTGGGCAACACGTGAGACCCTGTCTGTAAAAAAAATAAATAAATAAATTTTAAAAATAGAAACATAAATGATCAGAGGAGCCCAGTTATGAAATCGATTGTGTCTTCACCCACAAATATATTGACAATCAGCAATGATGGGAAAATAAATGCAACAAACATTTCTGATAGCTTAATGGGATTTAAATAAAATACTCAAGGTTGAAAATGTCCTCGGTGCTACATTGCTCTTTTAAGTATATTCCTTCTAGGATAACATAGCTTTGCCTAATACTATATATACAAAAAATAATTGGGTTTTAATTTAATAACCTAATTTTCCTATATACAGAGTCAAAATTTAAATAGAATCTAACCTTTTAAGATTAGGTCCCTATAAAAAATAAACATTCTTTTTCTTTAGTTAGATAATAGCACCACCTTTAGCTGTGCACTAATGCATGTTTTACAGCAAAGATGACAGAAAATTTAGGCTGGTCACAGAAATAAATCCATAATTGAGAGAGGACTGGCTTGTAACTTCAGTGTTTGAATGATCCATTGATTATGGTATATATACCCGTTAGTCTGTCAAACACCAGAAATATCATGGTGGCGTTTTAGAAAAGCAGAGGTCTCTCCTGACAAAGACTGAAGGGAATTTTATTGGGTAATCATATGGAGAACTACTGAGCTCTTTGTGAAAGCAATCAGGGACATTAAGTGAGAAGGCTAAAAATAAATTATATATTTAGAGAAATGCAGACATTTCAGTTTGTGATGGTTGGTGAGGAGAGAGAATAGAGAAAAGGAAACAGAGGCAGAGAGAAACAGAGGCTAAGGGATTTTAAAAAATGTTGGTCCCCAAAATGCAATAGAGAAATAAAGCCATCCAAGGCCTTGTTATACAGACTTTGTGCAACTTTATAGCAAACCAGGAAAAAAGATTTTGAGTACTTAAAACCTTTTTTACTTCCTAGGTCAGTAGAACTCTCAGGAACATCCTAGAAACAACTCCCCCGGGCAGTATTTACAGAGATCAAATGGATGTCTCAAGAAACCAGTACCATGTTAGTTTCTTTGCTCTAACATTGCCAGATATAACCTAGCTAGGTTAGAAATTACTGACAGCTTTCCTCTCTGATGCGAGCCTAGATACACTTGATAGAGAGAGAGAGAGCAATGACCTTCACAGAAAATGTCACTTCTCCGGGTATTATCTGACAACATTTGGAGTAGCAATTTCTTATTCCTAACACCCCTTCAAATTCCTGAAGAATAACTCCAACTCCATTTGCAGTAAGCTCTGTGTGGACATTGGACTTACAGTGCTTTTGTATCACTCTGTGGTAAATAGAAGATCACCAAACAAAATCAGACCATTTAACATCAAATGATCTGTTAGAAATGGTCTACTCCAGCAAGCGTCTCATCCTCAAGGGTCTGCAACTGAGTAACTTTCATAAGTCAAAATTATGTGCTCTCTCAATGTACACACATGAGCATCACAGGACTCATTAATATTTCAGTGTGTCAGGTGAATATATCTATAAGAAATAGGGAGAAAAGGCAAATAACTGCAGTCAACATTATGAGTTTATTTAAGCCTACAGATTGAATCTTAACAGAAGATGAAGAACTATGCATTTTTAATTTCTATCTCAGATGGCTTAGTCTGAGCAGAGAATCAAGACTAAGTATCAAGTTCATTACAGTTCACATGTCCATAACTAGCCAAGTATAACAACATGTCCATTTTCAAAAGGACACGTCTCTGTCTTTATGTCTTCCTGATGACATACAGATGGCATAAGGAAAACCTGTAACTCTTGTTAAATAGCTCAAATGTTTAAAAACAACAACAAAGAAAACATGCTCATAAATCAGGAGGGAGAAAAGGAAAATGGAAAAGGAGAAAAGCAGGAGACAAAAGAATGTATGGGCCAGGCGTGGTGGCTCATGCCTGTAATCCCAAGACTTTGGGAAGGAAAGGCGGGCAGATCACAAGGTCAGGAGTTCAAGACTAGCCTGACCAACATGGTGAACCTCGTCTCTACTAAAGATACAAAAATTAGCTGGGCATGGTGGCGGGTGCCTGTAATCCCAGTTACTTGGGAGGCTGAGACAGGAGAATCGCTTGAACCTGGGACGTAGAGGTTGCGGTGAGCCAAGATCGCGCCACTGCACTCTAGCCTGGGTGACAGAGCGAGACTCTGTCTGAAAAAAAAAAAAAAAACAAGAAAAGAATGTATGAAGAAAATGAAGAAGGAGAGGAAAAACAAAAAGAAGAGAAGGTGGCAAACAGAATACCTTTCTCAAGATAATATCCATCCTGGTAGGTGGGTTTTACCATTGATTCCTACTTTCTACTTTCGGGGCTAGAACATTTCAATCATCCATTAGGATAACAAACACAATGATAATAGAGTACCTTTTAAGAGACTCAGAGCATTAATCTTACTTACTACATTTGTTTCATAAGAGTTATATTGAAATGTACAGATTTGTTCTAGTTGTCCTAGTAAGTCTCGATTTATCCTTTTATGTTGTCATGAAAACATTTTTTTATTGTAATGAAAACATTCTAACCCTATGTGAAACTCTAATTGTATTGCCAATTTCCTTGTCATATGGTATTCTCATGGTACAGTATTAATACTGATATACTTTAACTGTGCTTCATGTATAAATTTATACACACAGAGGCATATGCATTTTTTAATGGGATTTACCTGAATAATGTTAATAGGGAATCACACATGTAAATCCTTGTGCATCGAAATAAAAATATATCTCTGCATTATTCTCAAATAAGGTTTCTTGAGGGATCATTTAATGTTTATGGGGAATTCATTTATATTTGTAACCAATTTTAATCATCTGAAGGTCACAGCATGTGGAGTATTTTTTTTAAATGTTCCTTTCTGCGGTGAATGAATGAAACAGACTATGCTCAAATTTGTTGCTCTCCTCTGAGCCCATTTAAAAATGAGATGCCTAATTTTAAGGACATTTTCCCTCTATGTAAAAAATAAATCAACTTAGTGAAAGAAAAAACTATACAGCTGCCAAGTATATGTAAGTTCAAAAGTTTTTCTATTGCCTGAAATGGAGACATACGAAATTACATTAAAGTTTTAAACAGAAACAGAAGTTTTCAGCCAATGTAGATCAAAATCTATTAGAGATAGAATTGTTTTGACAAAAACTGTGTAAATACAATGCCACTGGCTGCAAGCCTATTACTGAATGCAAGTGGAAAATAAGAACAGCACTCCTGAAGGGGCATTGCTAAAGTGACACAAAATAAACACAACCATTTTGGTATAATTTTTCACATTAATTATGTTCTCTTATCATAGATGTATAACTAGCCAAGTATAACAACAATAACAAGATAGCACTGAAGTTATTTTGCAAACAGGAAAAAGCAAATAAAATAATACTGATATGCTAGTTATTAGATTACTAGCCTTTTATCTTGTGGAATAGCTTCCCTGAACATAAAGACTGTATTAATCATTTCTCTTCCTCCAAGTAAATGATATTACACTTTTGGAAAAATAATGTTAACAGTCCTTTTTCCTTAAAGATACCTTCATGTGTTTGCTGATTCGCCATTTCCAAATCTCTAGCCACTGAGAACATTTTCAAAAACAACTTCTAGCATAAGAATATTCATCTTTTCTCTTTCCACATTAAAATGCAATCCCCTAAAAACATGTTCGCATCCCCACTTTCCTTAGATGGAGTTTTTGTACCCATTCTTTACAATTTTATCAAGGAAATACCTAAAAATTACACCATTTTTAGTTTCCTCAAATAAACTGGCCTTCCCTTAAGTTCCGATTGTACCTCTTGTTATTTCTCTCAGGGTAAAATTTAGGGACCACATGAAATTCAACCAGTCTCCATCGTCAGTCTTCAAGGATTGTCCTCTGGAAGCCATTGTTTCTGTTCATTGCTCTTATAAACAAGCCCAAATCTTAAGTCCAATAGACTTAGTTGCCATAAGTCCTTCAGCAAGAAAATTTCTTTTATTTTTCCTCCTTTTCTTTTCTTTCTTTCTTTTTTTTTTTTTTTTTTTTTTTTTTTTAAGCAGGGTTTCACTATTTTACCCAGGCTGGTCTTGAACTCCTGAGCTCTGGCAATCCTCCCATCTCGGCCTCCCAAAGTGCTGGGATTACAGGTGTGAGCTACTGCACCCAGTCAAAATTTTCTTTTTCTTTGGCTAGAAGGTCCTAGTTTTCTGATTTCCTTTCTTGTATTGTGTATTATTGTATATTCCACTTCTTCCATTTATATAACTTGCATTCTTCTTTTGCTTTCAGATCTACCCTCTGAACACTAAGCATACCAGATTTAATCGAATGCACACCTGATTACTCATTACCATCATAGATGGAGAATGGGCATATTTTTCTTTATCAGTCCTAAAACATTTTCAGTGAAAAAAAATTCACAACGACCTTCCAGAGAGTAGAAGAGCAGTAATCTATTTCTCCTGCAGCCCCATTAAATATGGTATCCATGATGTGCCTTGAAAGAAATCTGAGGATTCTCTAGGTGGTACATCCAATTGCAGTAGTTTATGAAAACACATCACCAAAAGGTCATCAAAGGGAAATGGCAGCAGCTAATTATTCCTCACTTATGTATTTTACATCTTCAGACTTTCGTTTGTATATTTGTTTGTTTGCACATTTTTGTTTGCATATTTCTGTAACAGAGTGCTATGCTACTATTACACAGATTCTCAGTAGTATTTCTGTGTCATTTCTGAATCCCATTCTTTGAAGCTTAGCATTCATAAGATTTAGAACCTTGATCTCTTTGGAGTATAAAAGGATATTAGAATATACTACGGGAGGTACCTAAGATTCTCAATCAATCAAGGGTCATCTCTGAGGACTAATACGAGCACAGGCAAGAGCAAGCTGCTCTCTATTTACAACATGAGGCATGTTGAATACCTGCCTCACATTGGCTTGTTTTAAGAATTGATTAGAACAGGTGTTTATATTTGCATTTTATTTACATAGACATTTATCAATTGTTACAAAAGAAAATTGTTTACTTTCATTTCCTTAAAATATGAGAATAAAAGACATGTTGAGAAGAAAATTGGCAGATCATGGACCCCAAAAAGAAATAACAGAACTCAATCCTCTCTAGGGCCTAAATCAAAGCTCTGGAGTGATTTTAAAACGTTTTTAAAATGCTTTTTAAAAAATGATTTAATATAGTGAGTTGAGATACATTACATTAGATATAATTAGACCTAGACAGGAAAGGTGGTTCTGAGAAGCTAATGAAATATCATTAAGGTTGAATATAAGATTGTTGATTAGGATAAAGCTAATCCTGATTAGGATAAACAAGATAGGAGCTAGAGATCTTATTTTTTTCTCTTATTTATTTATTTTATGAGTGAAGAAGAGGCGTGCTATCTTGCCTTTATTGAAAATAAAAAATAAAGAATATTATTATTTTATATTCTGTTAAAATACTCTATCATGATAATATCTTTTCCATTTTATTTTTTGGGAAGGCATTTGCCTTGAGATGTACCTATATTAAGGTAAAAGATATGAACAAAAATGGAATTTACTTGCTGTGTATTTTGCCTTCAGAGCAAAGAACCACAAGGCCCCAAGCAATCTGGCTGCTCCCTCCATCCCAAATCTCACCCCACACCCAGCCCAACCTGTACTCTCTTCCAGTGCCATGGTCTTTCTCCAGTTTCATAATCACCAATACTCTTTCAGCCTGAAGACATTTCAGTCCCCAGTCCCTTTCCTTGTTTAATGTCTAATCATTGTTTACATCTTTCATTTTGCTTCCTTGGTGAACACTTGCCTAACCTCCCTGACTGGATCAAATTAACTACAAGTTCTTCTAACACTTTGGACATCTCCCTTGTGGTATTTTTCACAGGTGCAATTTTCTGTTTATTTGTGAAAATGTGATTACACTCTATCTTCCTCAAGCCTCATGAGGGGACAAATCCTGTCTGGTTTCGCTCACTATTGTTTCCACAAAAGCTTGGTGATTTCCAGCACACAGAAGATACTCAATGAACACTTGACAACTGAATGAATAAATATACATATGAATGATTCTCACTTTTTATTGGGATTGTTGTGCTATATAGACACATTTCACTTACTCTCACCCCAATAGTGCTATATAGACAATTAATCATTAGCTCTTGTCTTGAGATGGATGAAGATGGCTATAGCATTCTTTCTCTAAAAATCTGACACATACTTAAAATCTTCTATTCTCTGAGAACAAATATCTCTATTCTTTAAGCATGTATCAATGATTAGCCACAAACCATATGTTCATGTACATTCATGCAAAAACAACGCAGATACTTCTGAATCACCTATAACTCCTTTAATCATCTTCAGGGCTTATTCTTAAGTGTTAATGGGTCATAACATTAGTGTGAGCCACTCAGTAGCAACAGCATTTAGATATCATATATTGTACATAGGTCAATTATCCATGCTGTTGAAAGAAAACCAAAGTAAATCATATATATATGAAGTCACCTAGATTTTGAAATTTAGAAAGTGCTATTGCTATCTCAGAACCAAAATTCCCACTAAAACACACTAATCCATAAAGCATTTCATATTCTTTGTTTTTTCCTCTATACTGCCATAAGATAGCATTTATTCCCTCATTTTAGTCCATGTTTTTCTGTCATTAGTTATATTATGTTGTATATTATAGTTATATATTATGAGTATTAACAAGTCTGTTTTCTTATCTATAACAATCGTAGGAGTAGGAACCAGGTTCTGTTCATTCTATCCCACCCTTTATCCTCCACCCTACCAACAACCAAGAACAGTGCCTTGGTAGTTAAAACTCAATAAATGTGTCTTATATGGAAAGAAGGAGGAAAAGAGAGGGAAAGAGAAAGAAAAAAAGAAAGAAAAGTGGTCTTCCTACTTATAGTACCATTTTGCTTGGATCAGGCCTTTAGATAATATCAACTTTTGCAGCAATTATTCAACAAAAACTTTTTTAAGGTTTCATGACAATATGTCATCATCTACTGATTGTATGCTCATTTCTTCTCACTATTCCTTTCCTCAATTATCTGGCTGAAATGAAATGAAATAGGAAAAACATTGGAAGCAGAAGAGAAAAAGAAACAAGGCATACAAAATAGAGTTGAATATATTGTCTGTTAGGCCACAGGCTGCTGACACTCTCCAGCGCCTCTTTATCAGAACGGAAGTTTGGGACCAGTTAACTCTACCATGCCTCTCATCCTTGCTGTTCTTCATCAGTACTCAAAGAGAGAGAGAGAGAGACCTTCTTATGTCTTTTCTCTTAGTCTCACCCCAGTAGTGCTCCCAGCTCATATTCCCCTTGACATCCCCACTAGCCCTTTCTTTAGATGTAGAGGCTGCTTGGTCTTCCTCTCTCCACTCACCATAATACAGAAGACAGTCAGTCTTTGTGTTCTTACAGCCTTTTCCAAGCCATTGTTTCTTTACCCTAATTTAAAAATATGTCCTTTGAAATTCATCCTGAGTCTCTCTGTGTGACTCACTACTGGATTCATTGGTCGAGGATTATGGCACCTGCCCTGGGATCTTTGTTTCTCCCTTCTCCACCCACTTCCATTCTGCTTTTGACAATTCCAGTGTGATATTGATTCTTCCCACATCCCAGTTTCTTAGCTTCCTCAATTCCAGTGACCTACACCATTCTGCAACCAACTCCCATTATCATATTTTTGCCATATCTAGAATATAAACTCCCATGTCCCACACTCTAACTACAAACTGATTCTCCCAACTCCCACTCTCCACTCTCACCTCATTGTTAATATACTTATTCTTTCCAGACAGGTCCTAAGTAATTCTAATCCCTGCCTCTATATCAGCTCTCTTCTGCCTTTCTGTTTTTTCAACTTAGATCTCAGGGTTCATTATACCAATCAACCCTTTGTCACTATTTCTGGACTCTTGACTTGATTGCACATAGTTTTATATGTTACAAACACCCCAAAACAAAAACAAAAATAAAATAACACAAAAATCTTATCAAACATCTCCCTTTGGCTATGGTATTATTTTCCTCCTTCACTTCACAGTTAAATATCTTGTTAGAGTAATCTATCTTTTCTATAATTCTGCACTCTAAATTTTATTCTTGAACCTGCTACAATCTGGCTTCTGACCTTCAGAATCAATCCTTCCTCTAAAATTACCTATCTCAGAATATAATGCTATTCACTCATTACCTCTTCAACAGCCTGCATTCACTACATTTTGCTTTCTTCTCATCAGTTACCCCATTCTGCTGATGTATTATGACATAACATAAGTTAATATTTATGAAATGTATTCTACCTATGTTAAGTGGTGCTTTACATTTAATCCTTTCAACACAACCTATGGAGTACACAGTAGGAGTAGTATTCCCATTTTACAGATATGGAAATTATAAATAGAGATAATAGGATAGATCAAGGACTTTTTACCTCCCTAACATCTCTTGGATCCATCCTGTCTTCTCTATATTCCCACTGTTACTGTTTTGAGGCTCCACCTTCTCACTGTCTTCCCTGACTCCATTTTGTGTCCCCCATCCATCCTCTGCACTGCTGTTAGAGACCCCTCTAAATTGCACAGCTGATCACGCCACCCCCTGCTTAAGTACCTTCACAAGTGCCTCTTAACTATCAGTGGTCACACAAGTCAGTTCATAGTCAGCTCCTCTCTTGCCTCCTGGCCTCATCTTATGCCACCTACTCCTACTCCTACAGCCCAGTGGAATTACTTATTGTTTCCTTCTAGCATCATGCTGAATACTTTCTGAAGGCATTTTCAACTGACTAATTTTTATTCATTCTTTAAAATTTGGTTCCAACACACCCTTTCAGAAAGCTATGTGATTCCCTGTGTAGACATCCTTCTCTACCATTATGACTTACCACACTGTACTCACAGCACGGAGCTATAAGTCACTCTCTCACACTCAGCTATGAGTACCTGTAGAGCTAGCAGGAACTTTCTCAACTTTGAACCACGAATGCCACTCTCAGCACCTATCTATATAGAAGAACTCAAATATTTACTTCTCAATCTCTTCTAATTTAGCTGCCTTGATTCAAACTCACACATCAAAATAATGTTTTTCAAAATCTATCATACACCTAAGGAAATTTAAAAAGTAATTTTCCAGTATAACAAATTATGTTTTGATAGGTTAACATTCCTAATGAAGACAGCACCCATGAATTTGGAGTAAAACAGACATCATTTGCTTGTTTTGATGGGCAAGTAATTTGATTGCCAGCAATTATGTTGTATATGTATAGATGTTTCTGCACATGTACCATTTGCTGCATTTCAAAATCTGTTATTTTTAAAGGTATAGATTTTTGGTTTCAAATGTATAATAGGGAGCACATTTATTTTAACTAACTTAAAAAATAAGTGCCAAACATTTCTGGGGAAAATACAAAGTCCTTACAAATACTAGTCTATATACAACTGAGAGAAGAGACCACTCTTTGCATGTAAATCAGTAAGCTTAATAGTGGATTTCAGTCTCTTGAGAACTATCTAACATAAAGCAACGAATAAATTGAATGGTGCTGCATTGCTCTCACAAAAGCTAATAAACATGGCTTTATAATATCCTATTCTTTGAAGTAATCTTCTCTTATACCATTATTTGGTTTAACCTATATATTCCTACAACCTTCACACATAGATTCATACTTTTAAAAAATAAGTTACAATTAATCACCCATTTTCAACATTCTTTATATGTTTATTAAAATATGTCCATTGAACACATAATTTTCTCATAAAAATGTTTGATGTTCTTTTCTCCCACTATAATTATCAATTACCTTGAACATATCCACTGTCTATTTTTAGCAGTGTTATTTCAGTCAGATTTTGTTGAAATTCATTAATCTAATCTAGCTACAACAGTAGCTCCCAGCTCTAGAACAGCGTCCTAGCCACAGCTAAATAAATAAATGAGTTCTCTGTTGAGGGTAGTACTTTCTAAAATTACTTTCGATTTAATAATTACAGATGGATCAGTGATGTGCTTGTATCATGTGGTCCTTTCTTTTTAGCGATTGACACAAATTAAAATGGACAATAAAATATCCATATGGAGCCCCAGTTACTTATTTTGTCCATAACTTATGTACATGTTAATCCCTGAAGCAAGGATTTTTACTCTGACTATGACTCATACAGCAAGTTTTTCATAATTCTCTGTTCTTCACAGTTGCACAGAATTGGCAAGCTGCTTTTCCTTGCTCCTATTCTCCTACTAAAATAAATTGATTCCCAGAGTTTCCTGGAAAAGCTGTAATTTTATTTTCCAATCTGAAAACAATTAATAAAGTACTCAGCAGTGAGTCTCAAATAATACAACTTGACCTTGGCAGAACATACACTTTATTTAGCTAGGAATGATCTTCTCTTTCAAAATTCCCCTGATTAAACTCAGCAATACTGAGGTCACTCTTGAGTTTACACTGAAAATTAACCCCATGATAGGTGCACGAAAATCTCAGAAAGCACCGCTAAAGAACTTACTCATGTAATTAATCACTGCCCATTCCCCAAAAACTTATTGAAATAAAAAAATTAAAAATTAAAAAAAAGAAAGAAAACTAACCCCAGTACAGGCCTCACTTAACACCAAACCTTAGCTTCCCTGGTGGTCTAGTGGTTAGGATTCGGCACTCTCTTAACACCAAACCTCTTGTTATAGCTACAGGATTCTTTCAAACTTTAGGTCTATTTAGAAAAAGAATCAGCTGACATGACAGATGTCAACAATTTTCAGAGCTGCTTAAAAGTAATATTCTATTAAAACTATGGCCATTTCTGCACTGACTCTACCCCTACTCCCTATCACCACCACCTCCAAAAAAATAACTGGCTCTTCACATGAATAACCTCAACAGGGTAAATATTATCAATTAATTAGACTGGATAGTCATGATGTCCTCAGCCTATAGGATACAGAGCAGGTTTAACTCACTGTTTGCCTTCAAGAAGATTAGAACCAGGTATAGCCTAATTCACAGGAAACAACAATGAGAAAGTAAAAGACACTATCAAAAAAATTGTAAGGGAAGACTTCACAGAGAAATAAACTTTGAACTCAAACTTGAAGTTTGGTTAGGATTGAGATAAGTCAGAAGGCAAAAAAACATTCCAGATAAAAAAAAAAAAAAAACCCACCAGTTAACATTTCTTGAGCATTTACTATGAGACAGATACCACACTAAGCATTTTACATGCCTAACATCAGTTAACATTATAGCCCTGTGAGTTGGGTACTTTTATTATTCTTCTTGAATTATCCAATTTTAAGGAAATTGAAGCTTAGATAGGTTGAGTAACCTGTTCAAAGTTACCCAGCTAGTTGGCACCGGGACCTGGGTTCAGTCCCAGGCTGAATCCAGAAGCTAGTTTTAACCACTATATTCTACTACTCTAAGCAGATGTATACAGACTGTGAGACAATGAGGAAACTGGCTCAACCAGTGATGGAGGCTGTGTGAAGTGAAAACAGAAAATAAGTTTGACATAGAAATTAGGCTACAGGCTTGCCTTGGAAATAGACAAGTTTCACATTTAAAATAAGGAGCCATGGAGGATTTGTGAGCTTCCTTATTTGTGACACGAACAATATTGGAGGAAGACTTAGAGATGGGAGACATGAAGAAGTGCAGACTGGTTTGCTGAGGTTGGGGAAATACATGGTCAAGCCTTTGGTAATTGTATTTGGTAAGCTTTGCTATAGTAACAAACCTCCAATGTTCGAGGCATAGGAAAGCAAATGCTTACTTCTCACTTACATTACATGCCCACTTAGGATGGCTGTGAGTGGGTTGTGGGTTTTCTCTATCTGTCTTCATTCTTTCTTCATTCCTGGCTGCAGCCTCTATTTGGATATGCTATTCTTCTGTCAGAAGGAAAAGAGCCAGAGAGCTAGCAGAGACATGCAATGGCTCCTAAAGCATCTCCTCGCTTACCATTGTCCAAAGTTCATACCAGCCAAGCTCAGAGTTGATGGGGCAGGGGTGCATCCTCCTCCACAGGAGGCCTGCGAGTCACATGGTAATAGACAGGGGTGTATAATCCTCTTTCAGAAAAGGGGAGTGAATCGTGGGAACAATAATGCAATCTACCAGAGTAAGCCTGTGCTCTTTGCAGATGCTGTCACTATAAATTAAAGCAACAGACCGAAATGAGTAAACTTCGTAGAAGGGGATGGAATCTCTTGTTTTCCCTGGATAGAGGGTTCTGTCCTAAAGAGAACAACTGCTGTTCTATTTCCATATTTTCTGATGTAACAGCCTTATGCTGTATGATTTTATCATTTTGTGCTTAAAAATCTGTCAAAGACTGAAAAGTGAATCAAAGACAGTTTATATGAATTGATAAGTTCAATATGAATCCTTTATACTGTTTCATTACAATTAAAATGAAATTAAATTAGAAAAAAGTAAACAGAGAAAGGATCCAGTTAACATGTGTCCATACTTTCTTGATTTTTCTATCCTAGATAGCATTACATTTAGAATGATTTTGCTTGCTGATTCTTTGTGCCTGCTGATTCAATAAATTATTCCAGTCTCATATAAAATATATGTGATACCAATGAGTGATAGTTAAGAATCAACTAATCTAAATACATTTTGGTACAAACAAGTTATCCCCAAATATGCAAATGACTAAATAAAATAAAAATGATGTTCTTAGAAAGAGTTATTTCCAAGCCTTTCTTTGGAATTTTTTAAAACATATAAAGCTAGAGTCTGAATCTTAGCTTTATGCTATCTGATTGGTTTTTTCCTGTCCAAGTCTCTTGTGCCTACTCGTCATTTATAGCTTTCAAGTCCTTTGCAAAAGGTCAGTGTTTCTGTGGTCCAAAGCCCGGTTTTTTGATCCCCTTCTCAGTTCCCCATCAAGCTGTCCTGCTTGGATTCTTGGATATAGATGCATATATTTGCAAATTTACCACTTCCTCTGAGCATAAAGTTTGCTGATACCAGAACATTCTCTTTAAAGATTAATTTTGCCTGACATTTAATTAGAAAATGGTCTGTCTCTCTCCTTTCTTGCAATCCTACCAAATATTTTATAGGAGAAGCCCAAATTTTCCCATGACACAAAACTTGAAAGTCTAGGAAAGACAACATGTTGGGATGTATGGTAGGCATTAAATACTTAATAAATATTTGCAGAATAAATGAATAGACAAAGGCTAAATGAATTGACTGATCATTCCAGCAGTTAAGATCCCCCTACACAGCAAGAGCTCCTAAACTTTCATTTAAAGGCATCTAAAAATAATTCAATATATGTTTTTCACATAAGATGCTCACTAAATATTTGTTATTGTTTACCTGGACAAGAAGGGTATAGTAAATGGTTCATAGCAAAACAGACATCCCAGTTGCAACATCACTTCCTAACCTCCCCCATTAAAAACAAAAATTAAACAAACAAAAAAACCCCCCAAAAATGTTTATAAGCCTTGAGGGAAAAGAATGAATATACTGCTGAAAATCCTACCATTGGGAAGTGAAAGTTGTCTCACATCCATCTTCTAAAATACCTTTTCCTAAAACTCTGTAGAATGCTATTCTACAGGGGTCCAAAAAGGCTTCTTTGGTATCATAATGATCTACTACATGTCACCTTGCTTATGAAAGAACATTAACAACTCACAGCCTAACCACATCCAGAGTGTATTCTATTTGCTTTCTAAAGACCTTTACCTAAATTGACAACCAAAATGTTGTTGTAAATTTTAAAATCATTTTAAACATCTCATTTACGTGGCAACTTCAACAGTTTATTCTAAGGCTACTTTCTGCAGAGTAACTCAACTAGTGTCATGAGCTACATCTTACTGGTAAAATGCTAGAGTGCTGGGCTCAATCATAGCAAAGAAATCTGAAGCACTGAAAGAGTATAAATAGAATTCACTCTCTTTATGCTGTAATTACTGCTCTCAGGAGATCAATAAATGCATTTCTCCTAGTTTTGTACAACTACACAACTGTAATATCCAGTGTTTACTGTCTTACTACATTTGTAAAACCTATTTAAAATATAACCAATCTCAATCTTAAAAAATCATAAACTATTCAATCATGAAATCCAATCAGGAAATCATAAACTTTCCAAGAAGGCATTCTGAAAAGTGGAAAATCGATAAATGTAAAACCTGTCATTTTAACATCATGAGTTTGTTCGCACAAGCACAGAAGTGGTGCTAGTCTTAATCTTACACACAGGGTGCTAATCTTAATCTTATATACAGGGTGCTCAAAGAATAATTTTCTAAAAACAACATGGTAAACAATAGATGAGGTATTTCATATTCCATATGAAATTTTAGTAAAATAAATATGAGAACAGATCTCTCAAACAAAATGAAACGGTATTTGTGAAAAATGAGACATGGAAAGTATAATTCTTAATAAAAATATGAAGTATAAAATATCTTGATCTAATTTAAATCTCTCCATATAATCTGTGAATTTTAAAAAATTCAACAAAAATATTAGCAGTAGAAAGAAAGACTAGAAGGATCTTCAGAATGCTACATCAGAATGTTGTCATGGCTACATTAGAAGCCAGAAGAATGTCTGCTGACTACATTAGAATGGTAGCCAACCTTGTCTTTTAGTGGTAAGATAGTTGTGATTTTATTCTTTTGTATTATTTTCTGTACTTACCAGGTTTTCTTCAATGAGCATCTATTACTATTAATATCATAAAGAACAATAAATTATTTAGAACATTGAAAGAACTAACCCCTTTGTATCAGAAAACGGTTACACTGTTAAGCAGACATTACACATGCTATGTGGAAGGGCTTACTTACCCTTTACCTCAGATTTCAAAGAACATTAGAGGCTCATATATCAGGTTATAATTTCACTTCTACCGGGATCATTGCTTGCTTCTAAGTCCTAGCAGGTGACAGCCTTGATAGGAATTTTTTCTCTCTGGTCCAAAAGTATCTCCTTTTTCCCCCTGAACTATTGTAAAAATTATTGCAAAAATGTCTTGGAAAACAAAATCAATGCTGATACCCAATTCTATTGCATTAAAAAGTTCTTCATCAAATTCTACAAGTAATGCATTATATTGCCTTTTTTTCCGTACAATACCAACATGTGGTCCATCATACTGTTTTTATAGTTGGAAAAAAAAAAAATCTTGCATTCTCTAAATGTTGAGCAATCAAATAACTTGCTTATATTCTAACTGGGACCTTATTTCTAATTCCAATTTAAAGATGGTTTGAAGTAAATTAAGTGGGCCTATGAAATAAGATCTTCTCAAAGCCCGAGTTTAAGATGAAATGAGATCTTCAATTAAAAACTCTACATGTGGGGGCGGAGCAAGATGGCCGAATAGGAACAGCTCCAGTCTCCAACTCCCAGCGCCAGCGACACAGAAGACCGGTGATTTCTGCATTTTCCACTGAGGTACTGGGTTCATCTCACTGGGGAGTGCCGGACGATCGGTGCTGGTCAGCTGCTGCAGCCCGACCAGCGAGAGCTGAAGCAGGGCGAGGCATCGCCTCACCTGGGAAGCGCAAGGGGGAAGGGAATCCCTTTTCCTAGCCAGGGGAACTGAGACACACAACACCTGGAAAATCGGGTAACTCCCACCCCAATATTGCGCTTTAAGCAAACAGGCACACCAGGAGATCATATCCCACACCTGGCCGGGAGGGTCCCACGCCCACGGAGCCTCCCTCATTGCTAGCACAGCAGTCTGTGATCTACCCGCAAGGCAGCAGCGAGGCTGGGGGAGGGGCGCCCGCCATTGCTGAGGCTTAAGTAGGTAAACAAAGCTGCTGGGAAGCTCCAACTGGGTGGAGCTCACAGCAGCTCAAGGAAACCTGCCTGTCTCTGTAGACTCCACCTCTGGGGACAGGGCACAGCTACACAACAACAACAACAACAACAACAAAGCAGCAGAAAACTCTGCAGACGCAAACGACTCTGTCTGACAGCTTTGAAGAGAGCAGTGGATCTCCCAACACGGAGGCTGAGATCTGAGAACGGACAGACTGCCTGCTCAAGTGGGTCCCTGACCCCTGAGTAGCCTAACTGGGAGACATCCCCCACTAGGGGCAGTCTGACACCCCACACCTCACAGGGTGGAGTATACCCCTGAGAGGAAGCTTCCAAAGCAAGAATCAGACAGGTACACTCGCTGTTCAGAAATATTCTATCTTCTGCAGCCTCTGCTGCTGATACCCAGGCAAACAGGGTCTGGAGTGGACCTCAAGCAATCTCCAACAGACCTACAGCTGAGGGTCCTGACTGTTAGAAGGAAAACTATCAAACAGGAAGGACACCTACACCAAAACCCCATCAGTACATCACCATCATCAAAGACCAGAGGCAGATAAAACCACAAAGATGGGGAAAAAGCAGGGCAGAAAAGCTGGAAATTCAAAAAATAAGAGCACATCTCCCCCGGCAAAGGAGCGCAGCTCATCGCCAGCAACGGATCAAAGCTGGACGGAAAATGACTTTGACGAGATGAGAGAAGAAGGCTTCAGTCCATCAAATTTCTTAGAGCTAAAGGAGGAATTACGTACCCAGCGCAAAGAAACTAAAAATCTTGAAAAAAAAGTGGAAGAATTGACGGCTAGACTAATTAATGCAGAGAAGGTCATAAACGAAATGAAAGAGATGAAAACCATGACACGAGAAATACGTGACAAATGCACAAGCTTCAGTAACCGACTCGATCAGCTGGAAGAAAGAGTATCAGCGATTGAGGATCAAATGAATGAAATGAAGCGAGAAGAGAAACCAAAAGAAAAAAGAAGAAAAAGAAATGAACAAAGCCTGCAAGAAGTATGGGATTATGTAAAAAGACCAAATCTCCGTCTGATTGGGGTGCCTGAAAGTGAGGGGGAAAATGGAACCAAGTTGGAAAACACTCTTCAGGATATCATCCAGGAGAACTTCCCCAACCTAGTAGGGCAGGCCAACATTCAAATCCAGGAAATACAGAGAATGCCACAAAGATACTCCTCGAGAAGAGCAACTCCAAGACACATAATTGCCAGATTCACCAAAGTTGAAATGAAGGAAAAAATCTTAAGGGCAGCCAGAGAGAAAGGTCGGGTTACCCACAAAGGGAAGCCCATCAGACTCACAGCAGATCTCTTGGCAGAAACTCTCCAAGCCAGAAGAGAGTGGGGGCCAATATTCAACATTCTTAAAGAAAAGAATTTTAAACCCAGAATTTCATATCCAGCCAAACTAAGTTTCATAAGTGAAGGAGAAATAAAATCCTTTACAGATAAGCAAATGCTTAGAGATTTTGTCACCACTAGGCCTGCCTTACAAGAGACCCTGAAGGAAGCACTCAACATGGAAAGGAACAACCGGTACCAGCCATTGCAAAAACATGCCAAAATGTAAAGACCATCGAGGCTAGGAAGAAACTGCATCAACTAACGAGCAAAATAACCAGTTAATATCATAATGGCAGGATCAAGTTCACACATAACAATCTTAACCTTAAATGTAAATGGACTAAATGCTCCAATGAAAAGACACAGACTGGCAAACTGGATAAAGAGTCAAGACCCATCAGTCTGCTGTATTCAGGAGACCCATCTCACACGCAGAGACATACATAGGCTCAAAATAAAGGGATGGAGGAAGATTTACCAAGCAAATGGAGAACAAAAAAAAGCAGGGGTTGCAATCCTAGTCTCTGATAAAACAGACTTTAAACCATCAAAGATCAAAAGAGACAAAGAAGGCCATTACATAATGGTCAAGGGATCAATTCAACAGGAAGAGCTAACTATCCTAAATATATATGCACCCAATACAGGAGCACCCAGATTCATAAAGCAAGTCCTTAGAGACTTACAAAGAGACTTAGACTCCCATACAATAATAATGGGAGACTTCAACACTCCACTGTCAACATTAGACAGATCAACGAGACAGAAAGTTAACAAGGATGTCCAGGAATTGAACTCATCTCTGCAGCAAGCAGACCTAATAGACATCTATAGAACTCTCCACCCCAAATCAACAGAATATACATTCTTCTCAGCACCACATCGTACTTACTCCAAAATTGACCATATAATTGGAAGTAAAGCACTCCTCAGCAAATGTACAAGAACAGAAATTATAACAAGCTGTCTCTCAGACCACAGTGCAATCAAACTAGAACTCAGGACTAAGAAACTCAATCAAAACCGCTCAACTACATGGAAACTGAACAACCTGCTCCTGAATGACTACTGGGTACATAACGAAATGAAGGCAGAAATAAAGATGTTCTTTGAAACCAATGAGAACAAAGATACAACATACCAGAATCTCTGGGACACATTTAAAGCAGTGTGCAGAGGGAAATTTATAGCACTAAATGCCCACAAGAGAAAGCAGGAAAGATCAAAAATTGACACTCTAACATCGCAATTAAAAGAACTAGAGAAGCAAGAGCAAACACATTCCAAAGCTAGCAGAAGGCAAGAAATAACTAAGATCAGAGCAGAACTGAAGGAGATTGAGACACAAAAAACCCTCCAAAAAATCAATGAATCCAGGAGTTGGTTTTTTGAAAAGATCAACAAAATTGACAGACCACTAGCAAGACTAATAAAGAAGAAAAGAGAGAAGAATCAAATCGACGCAATTAAAAATGATAAAGGGGATATCACCACCGACCCCACAGAAATACAAACTACCATCAGAGAATACTATAAACACCTCTACGCAAATAAACTGGAAAATCTAGAAGAAATGGATAATTTCCTGGACACTTACACTCTTCCAAGACTAAACCAGGAAGAAGTTGAATCCCTGAATAGACCAATAGCAGGCTCTGAAATTGAGGCAATAATTAATAGCCTACCAACCAAAAAAAGTCCAGGACCAGATGGATTCACAGCTGAATTCTACCAGAGGTACAAGGAGGAGTTGGTACCATTCCTTCTGAAACTATTCCAATCAATAGAAAAAGAGGGAATCCTCCCTAACTCATTTTATGAGGCCAACATCATCCTGATACCAAAGCCTGGCAGAGATACAACAAAAAAAGAGAATTTTAGACCAATATCCCTGATGAACATCGATGCAAAAATCCTCAATAAAATACTGGCAAACCAGATTCAGCAACACATCAAAAAGCTTATCCACCATGATCAAGTGGGCTTCATCCCTGGGATGCAAGGCTGGTTCAACATTCGCAAATCAATAAACATAATCCAGCATATAAACAGAACCAAAGACAAGAACCACATGATTATCTCAATAGATGCAGAAAAGGCTTTTGACAAAATTCAACAGCCCTTCATGCTAAAAACGCTCAATAAATTCGGTATTGATGGAACGTACCTCAAAATAATAAGAGCTATTTATGACAAACCCACAGCCAATATCATACTGAATGGGCAAAAACTGGAAAAATTCCCTTTGAAAACTGGCACAAGACAGGGATGCCCTCTCTCACCACTCCTATTCAACATAGTGTTGGAAGTTCTGGCTAGGGCAATTAGGCAAGAGAAAGAAATCAGGGGTATTCAGTTAGGAAAAGAAGAAGTCAAATTGTCCCTGTTTGCAGATGACATGATTGTATATTTAGAAAACCCCATTGTCTCAGCCCAAAATCTCCTTAAGCTGATAAGCAACTTCAGCAAAGTCTCAGGATACAAAATTAATGTGCAAAAATCACAAGCATTCTTATACACCAATAACAGACAAACACAGAGCCAAACCATGAATGAACTTCCATTCACAATTGCTTCAAAGAGAATCAAATACCTAGGAATCCAACTTACAAGGGATGTAAAGGACCTCTTCAAGGAGAACTACAAACCACTGCTCAGGGAAATAAAAGAGGACACAAACAAATGGAAGAACATACCATGCTCATGGATAGGAAGAATCAATATCGTGAAAATGGCCATACTGCCCAAGGTAATTTATAGATTCAATGCCATCCCCATCAAGCTACCAATGAGTTTCTTCACAGAATTGGACAAAACTGCTTTAAAGTTCATATGGAACCAAAAAAGAGCCCGCATCTCCAAGACAATCCTAAGTCAAAAGAACAAAGCTGGAGGCATCACGCTACCTGACTTCAAACTATATTACAAGGCTACAGTAACCAAAACAGCATGGTACTGGTACCAAAGCAGAGATATAGACCAATGGAACAGAACAGAGTCCTCAGAAATAATACCACACATCTACAGCCATCTGATCTTTGACAAACCTGAGAAAAACAAGAAATGGGGAAAGGATTCCCTATTTAATAAATGGTGCTGGGAAAATTGGCTAGCCATCAGTAGAAAGCTGAAACTGGATCCTTTCCTTACTCCTTACACGAAAATTAATTCAAGATGGATTAGAGACTTAAATGTTAGACCTAATACCATAAAAATCCTAGAGGAAAACCTAGGTAGTACCATTCAGGACATAGGCATGGGCAAAGACTTCATGTCTAAAACACCAAAAGCAACGGCAGCAAAAGCCAAAATTGACAAATGGGATCTCATTAAACTAAAGAGCTTCTGCACAGCAAAAGAAACTACCATCAGAGTGAACAGGCAACCTACAGAATGGGAGAAAATTTTTGCAATCTACTCATCTGACAAAGGGCTAATATCCAGAACCTACAAAGAACTCCAACAAATTTACAAGAAAAAAACAAACAACCCCATCAAAAAGTGGGCAAAGGATATGAACAGACATTTCTCAAAAGAGGACATTCATACAGCCAACAGACATATGAAAAAATGCTCATCATCACTGGCCATCAGAGAAATGCAAATCAAAACCACAATGAGATACCATCTCACACCAGTTAGAATGGCGATCATTCAAAAGTCAGGAAACAACAGGTGCTGGAGAGGATGTGGAGAAATAGGAACACTTTTACACTGTTGGTGGGATTGTAAACTAGTTCAACCATTATGGAAAACAGTATGGCGATTCCTCAAGGATCTAGAACTAGATGTACCATATGACCCAGCCATCCCATTACTGGGTATATACCCAAAGGATTATAAATTATGCTGCTCTAAAGACACATGCACACGTATGTTTATTGCAGCACTATTCACAATAGCAAAGACTTGGAATCAACCCAAATGTCCATCAGTGACAGATTGGATTAAGAAAATGTGGCACATATACACCATGGAATACTATGCAGCCATAAAAAAGGATGAGTTTGCGTCCTTTGTAGGGACATGGATGCAGCTGGAAACCATCATTCTTAGCAAACTATCACAAGAACAGAAAACCAAACACCGCATGTTCTCACTCATAGGTGGGAACTGAACAACGAGATCACTTGGACTCAGGAAGGGGAACATCACACACCGGGGCCTATCATGGGGAGTGGGGAGGGGGGAGGGATTGCATTGGGAGTTATACCTGATGTAAATGACGAGTTGATGGGTGCAGCAGACTAACATGGCACAAGTATACGTATGTAACAAACCTGCATGTTATGCACATGTACCCTACAACTTAAAGTATAATAATAATAAATAAATTAAAAAAAAAAAAAAGAAAAGCAAGAGACATTCATGACTGCGTAGACAGGCGATTACATGCGAAAAAAAAAAAAAAAAAAAAAAAACTCTACATGTTAAAATGTGACAACTTATTTAATGGGAATAAGAAGAGGCAGTTGAGAGCTGGTCATTATAATACCTGTACACTGTAGAAGAAAAATTCACATACCAGGATAAATTTCCAGATACCACACAGAAATGGTCATTTAAACCTAGCTGTTGGGAAGCAGTTTTCTTTTCCTCTCATAATGAGTTTTTCTTTTCTTCTCATAATGAGGTCATTCCAAACTAAGACTTTAGTAAGTCAATGAATTATGGCAGAGTTTTATCATTCTTTTATTTTATTTTATTTTATTTTTATTTTCTATAGAGACAGGGTCTTGCTTGTTGCCCAGGCTGGTCCTGGCCTCAAGAGATCCTCCTGCCTCAGCCTCTCAAAAGTGTTCAGATTACGGTGTGAGCCACTGTGCCTGGCCAGAGTATTCTTAATCTTATAAAAGACATAATTTCAAGTCACACTGAAGTATTGGGTTATATTTAAAAATCCACGTTCTAGTTCTTCTGGCTTCCTGACAAAAAAAAATGCTTATATGCAATTAGTTTTACTTGAACTTGTCATAATCTTACGTGTACACTCTCTTACTAGCAACAAAGCTTAGGGTTGGCCCCTCACATTTATAAAACAGACCACTTACAGCTGAGCATCCAGAGATGTGGGGCTAGTCTAAGAGCCTAGTTCTACAGGCTCTTGGGGGAAAAACATACTTCAACGGCTTTCACATTGTGAAAAAAAACATGACTGCCTTCTTTCTTTCTTTCTTTCTCTTTCTTTCTTTCTTTCCTTTTTTTTGAGAAACTCGCACTTCAGCAAAACACATTGTTATGCTGTGTTATGATGCATGATGTTTTCATAGCAATGTGACACGTTTAAATGACAAAATGCTGGCTATCTACCAAAAATGTAAAATAGCTTAAATTCTTTTTCAAAGGAAAAAAGGCCATTATCAATTCTTCTAGCAAATATCTTTGTTGTAAATGGCAGCCAACCAACTTAACAGCGAATCTTCATAAAGTTTATGATTACAAAGAAACAAAGGGTTTTAGGTATGGACGATTTTGTTTATGAAATTGTTCACTACCCACAGCGCTTTCCTTGTTGGCTCACAGAGGTAAAATTATGAACCTCGAAATTATCTTTCTTTTGTTCCTGGAGGAGTAGTAATAGAAGATTCCCTCCTCAAACTGCTCATCCCTCCCATTTCTCTGAGATCTGACTGCAGGTGGGCGGTTATTATTATTTAGAAAACAGTTTATTTATAAATCATGAATGGTAAAGTTCTAGCATTAACTTCCATTTTTATTTGGCTTAACTTAAATATTTTAACAAAGTTTTCATTTTATTCTGACTTTTCACAGATACTGCTACCTTAATAGAAACAACAACACACAGATGTGTTGAATTTTTAGGAAAGATAATATTCCTTAAAATTTAGAGAAAAAAAAAATCTGGTGTTTTGGATTTTTTTTTCTATTTCCATTGAGTTGCAGAGAAAGGAAAAAAGGAAGGAAGAGAGAAAGGGAGGAAAGGAGATATATATTATGTTTAAAGGCCTGGCAAATGCATGCAAATCTAGCCATATAAACAGACCTTTTCACCTTAAAAAAAAATTAAAAATAAAGGCAAAAACAAAAGACAGAACTTCCTTCCCTTCTTTTTTTCCCTAAACCTTTCAGTGGTCCAGGTTAAAATTATTTCCTAGAATCATTCACCCAGCCCTAATTCTAATAGAAGACTTCAGAGCAGTTTGTGTCTAATAACAGCTCTGTGGAGGCCCTTGAAATTCTAATAAAGACCCATCAACCTATCAAAAGAACATGTAATTTTATGTTCATTACTTCTTGGTGCCCGACTGTAGAATTTGGATGGTTGCACCTCAATTAAAAGTTGAATTGAAGTTAATATCATTTAAATAAAAACTTCAATAAAAAGTTAAACTTCTATTCTTAATAGCATTAATATCCTCTATTGACCGCTACGGTCATTACCACCAGATAACTGACCTCCTTGACCCTTTCCTCACTGAGAAACCTGGCAACACAGTCAATTATTTAGCAGTAATGAGCACTCTACGGAAGATTATTGTGTAATCAAGTACCTTGACTTACCACTTCTGTTATCTCCATTCTTCAACAACTGTTGCATTTTTCCATTATAGGTTTTTCTGTTTCTAAAAGAGAAAGCTGCTCAGGCTCCACATCCACCCCCTCTTGCTTTGCCCTGCCATATAATCCTTTGCCATATAATTGGCAGAAATTTTAGATGTAATTAAAATGGTGTAAATTAGAGAGGTCTACTATTTGTGGGCAGTGACTGCTGCCTATTAAAGACCTTAATCCCCACCATTTGAGACTACTCTAAAAAAGAAAAAAAAAAAAAAAAATGAAAGCTTAAAAAGGAAGTTAAATGTGGCTTTCTAGATCTCTTTCTCACTGGGCTTTGCATGTGGTGTTAAACTTAGAAGTGTGGGAGACACAAAGAAAAGTCCAAACAGGTGATTTTAACAAGAGAGACTTCCATGAATCCTTTAAGAACTTAATTTCCTGTTTTCCTTTCCTGGAAACTGCCATGAACTGAGGGTTGTGCTACAAAAAAGAGAAGGGACACTAACCCAGTGTTTTGCTAAACAACGTCTTAGAAAGCTCCTGAGAAGACTGAGAAATTCTCATTCCATAACATACATTATTTTAGGGGTACTGTTTAAGGAAAAAGAACAAACTCCTCATGATGCTCTGGAATTTTATATCTTAATGAAGAGTGGGCTAAGTTGGCAGAAAATAATTCTAATTTTTGTGGCAACTCAAACCCACAATCTTGGAAAAACAAAATAATACCATATACTGATTAATTTCCACTAATTTCCTTACAAGTCAAACTGGGCTACAAATTGAAGTGAAGCAATGCTGATATATGAGATACCCCAATTCAAAGTTCATTTATTTTGTTTTTCTGATTTTCACACTGATTATTTACTTTAGTAGGAGATTATTCAAAGAATAAAGGCAAAATAATCTTTGATTCCTCTAAGGACAGATACAAGATGAACTGAGCATTTGACAGTACATTCAGATGTAAGCAAAATAACATATTAACAAAGATTTTTCCACTAGCATAATGTGTTGCTCTGAGGAAATATATAATCTCTTCTTCTATAACTGTGTGAGGTATGTTTAGGTCTATAACCATGTTCATAAAGTCACAAATGTAGGGAAATTAAGTTGATAGCCTAATAATTCAGTGATTCCCAATTATTTCAAGATTAATAAAGTAGAAAGAAATATTGTTCATCTATTTGCCAATAAAGCGGTACCTATTACATGTTGTGTGAGGCATTGGTAAGAAAATAAAGATGAAAGGTATAGTTCCTGCCTTCAAGGAGCTTATAATCTAGTGAACATCGTAGGATGAAATATTTGAGAAATCACACCAAAGCAATGTGCTGAGGGGAGGCACCAAATGTGATTAATTTTGACTGAGGGAGAATTAGGAAGAACTTAATGGGTGAAGCAGTATTTGAGCTGAATTTTGAAGAAATAGGGTTGGATGAACAGAAAGTAGAGAAGAGCACCCACCCTGAGGAAACATCACATGTGCTGACTTGGACCTGTGGCTGAGTGTAGTGCTGGAGAAGCTGTGAGCAGGTCCAGTTGGCTGAGGTATAAGCCATGCAATAGAACTAAGGGCCAATGAGCCTGGAGAAGTGATTTGGTGCTGGATCAAGGAAAATTGTCAATATCTTTTTAAGGATTTTGAGTTTATTCATTGGCAAGGCTTCTGAGCTAGAGTTTGAGTGATTCAACATGTATTTTACGAAGATGACAATGGAGGTAGAGTGATTAGCATATTTTTTTAAAAAAGGAAAATTGAAGCTGAGAGCCAATTAAAAGTCAGTGACATAACTCAGCCCTAGCACTGTACATATGAAAGACCACTGGGGTTGGGGTAGACACTGCCAACATTAAGATTATAGTAAACAAGTCAGAATCCTCTTAGAAGCTCTTCTGTAAAATAAAAATTATTTGCAATGCAATGATTCTATATGTGAGAAACTAGGTTTCTAAGTAAGTCTACAGTCCTATCTGACTCGACGATGAGGCCTGGACCAAGTATAACCAACCAGTGGGTATGAAAATGAGAGGAGACATAAGGGAAGACATCTCTGTGGCTCCACCAAATGCTAGTGCTTCCACTTATTTGTAAATAAAACCACCTTTGACCCATGCTGGGAAGAACCCAAGTTAGACACATATTTTGCTATTATAATGGGCTTCCTATTTAGTCCCTTTTGTCCTCTGTATATGTTAAACTAAAACCAGGCTGAAACACAGTCACCTAAATAGCAACTGGAATGACCTCTGAAAGGCTGGTGAAATATTGTCCCTTTGGTTTAAAGGGTGCTTAACTCATGTCTTTCCAACAAATGCCAGGAGCAGAAAGAGAAATGTTCTACACACAGCTGGTGCACAGGTACGACCACAGGTGAGGTTTCCACAGACCAAAAAGAAAAACTGTCAGGCAAATATTTTTACTACACTGAAAGAAAATGGAGCAAGAAGGGTTTTTTTTTTTTTTTATTTGTATAAAATATATTGTTCTTCCAGGCTGCAGTGAAATAGTTTCTATTTAATTGCACAGAAATCCTAAGAAGGTTACAGCAGCGAAACATTAAAATTCTAAGGGCAACTAATAACATTAAAACTTTATAGCCCCAGATAGAATAATTTAGACAAAAACAACATGAACATATGTTTTGTGTAATAATAACAAACATTTATAGCTGTCAAGAGAGAAAAACACAGGTTTATGCACACCTTAATGGTGTGCATGGGTGAGCATGAGTATATTTAAAACATAATATATTACAAAAATGACAGCAGGCATGGCTCTTCTGGGTACTATGTTAAATCAATGAATAAATTACCAAAAGTGAGCTGTGGCTGTTTGGATGTGTAATTGAGCTTAACGTATGTAGTGTTATTTCAAAAGAAACTGTTCAAGGAGTTTCTAGCCCAATCTACTCTGAATCTATCCTAGGCAGTTTACAAATAGCAATAAATGAAACCTTTTCACAGTGGGAAGGAAGTTTAGTTATACACATTACTTAAATTGAGGAAAAGTTAATTTTAATATGCTTTGCAGGAATTGAAAACAAACTTATAATAATTTGCTTATGTTCACCAAACTGGAAATTGAAATGTTAATATTTGAATTTAAATTTATTTTAATTATTCACTGTATGATTCACAAAATCACTGGGAATTATCTGTTCAACTTAAAACAAATACATACACAAACCCTTCATAAATATATGTTTATTATTCTACTTGTTTTAATTACACCATTTGAATGTCACACTTTTTCAAAAAAATTATTAGGACTACAGAATATAAAATAAATTTTAAGCTTGTTTGTGCCAACAAGTTAATAGCAATTGGTAATAACTGAGCTGCAGACAGAGTCATTAATGTGATTTTTTAGAATAAAAATAACTTCTCATAATTTTCTTTCTAATTATAAGGTTGTTTGTCTTACTTAGCACTCTACCAAAGTATTGTGAAACAGGGAAAGAAGTATGTTTTCTTATTTTTCTCTGCCTATTTTTTCTGGCCTTAATCATCTCATACTTTTCTATAATATATAAAATGCTCTCTTTTACATAGGAAATCTGAAATAAGATTCCAGAAGAATCAAATCTTGAATCTTTTGAATTATACATCTTGCCAGGTAGCCAAAAGGGCCACTCAACAACTGCATTTTCTTTTTAGGAGACTGCAACTTTAAGCAATTTAAAGTGTTATTATGGGTTTAGGTAACAACCATCAACCATGCTGACTCCCTATTTTTCATTTCTTTTCTGTTAATGGGTCATTATATCATGGCAAGTTTGGGATGTAGAAATGTCATATGTTTTAAGAAAAGAAGAACTATTTTTCTTGAACAGCATATTTTCCTCTGTCCTATTAGTTCTGTGCTTTGTTGTCATTTATGGCCACCTAATACAACAAGTGTCTTCTAATAGTCTCAGCAATTGTGTAGGTCCTTGACTCAAAAACCGGAAGACTTGCTTTTCATTATGCACTATGTGAATATCTTCTGACACTAAAAAAAGTTTTTACTTACCAAGATCTCTTTTTATATTCAAAATCATAATACAGTTAGATAGGAGGCCATCCCTCTGCATTTTCGGCACCACTTTTACTCATGTTATCACTTTTAATTCACTTTACCACTCTACTCTCTTCTCCCAAAACTTTGCACAAACCAACCAATTTGCTGACTCTGCCAAACACTTATTCCCCCAGGGTTTCCATGCTTCTATGAACAGATGATGACTAACACAGTCAGGGCAGTCAGATGCAGCAGACAGCGGAGCCCACTTACTGCTCAGTGGTTGTTAGGAGATGAAGATATGAAAATTGTTAGGACAAGGAATACAGCTTTATGAACTGGAAGTTTAAAGACCTGGCCATATATGCTGAAACAGGTAAAGCTACCTAGAAAAATTTCCTTCTCTCACTCTCTTCTGAGTTATGCCATGGTTCTGCAAATTATGCCATTGTTTTCTGTCTCTAGGCTTGACGCCACAGAGCCATTACTGGTTTTTAAGCAGCAAGTGTCAAATATTTTGCAGAACGGAATTTAGTGAGGCTCTTATGGGCAATGCCATAAGGTCCAGAGACTTTCTCTGACTATACTCATTTTAGGCGGCTCATATTCCTTTCCTGATTTAAACTGAATCCTATGGAATTAATGGGTAAGAAGTAGGGGGATGTGGGAAGGGAAAAGGGATAAGCATGTAAGTCATTGTTAAGTCACCAGCCAATTGTCCTGTTTCAAATATTAACCTATGGATACTAGAACTAACAAGAGTAAATCATAAGCACACAATCATGGAAGCAATTTATTCTAGATCTCTAAATACATGTTAATTAGGTCTTAGCATCAAAGGCTCTTGACAAGGTATCATAGTAATAATTGGCCACTAACAACAACAACAAATATTGAAAACATATTTCAAGATTTCAGATCCTGTATCTTTTAAACCTCAAGATCTTCATCACCTTAGGGTTTAATGCTGGAGCTTAAAAGTAGGAAGTCAAAAACTGAACCTGTGGCATCTATAGGACCAGTATTTTAGCACTGAAGAGGAACCCCAGGAATCACAGGATAGTGTGTAGAAGGCATGGCCTGTGCTGGGACTGATTTTTCACACACCCTACCACTACCACCACCACTGGTAACACCCATGGTCCCATCATGAGGCATGTGGCTCTGATTACTGGTGCCTCAAAGTGGTTCTCTCCAGGTTCTACTTCCTGTTTTTCTTTTCAGATTCATTCTCTCTGCTTCCTGTTGTAAACTCAGTCTTTACTTTAGACTATACCATTAGTTCTCATGCCCACCTTCACCTTGGGTGCTGTGATCCTCCTGTTCCATGTCCCACTCAAAGCTCCTCACTGTAGCCCAGCTCATGGCCACAGCTCCCCACCTGCCTTTACATGAGACCAAGAAGTCAGACTCCCACCCTGACAGCAATTATACGAGTTCAGAAATGTTGTCTAGAACATTGTTTGTCTTCTTAGCAACCACCTCTGATATTTTCATATATTTCACCAAATCTATTCAATAACCCTTTGAGGGAGGGAGAGAGGATTATCATTCATTTGCAGATGATGAAACAGATGCAGAGAAGGGATTCTTTAACTTCTTGGTCCCTAGGGTCAGCACCTTATATTTTTTTATGGCTTATGGTTATATGGGTTTATGTGAAGCTCTCAATTATCTAGTTCTGGAATTATGTCTATTTGACTCTATCATTATATCTAGTCTAGTCAAATCCTCCCCAGTGAAAATAATAGATAATATTGGTCTTGAAAAAAACATTAAAGTTTTCTTTAAAAGCATTTCAATCACTATATTATCACTACTATATCATGTGATATATTCTTATTACAGTTTATTTGAAAGCTTGTCAAATCAACATTCCCTTTCCTTGTCACCAGAATTATTTAAAGATATTGGTGACATACATTAAAACTATGAAGCACTAAGTAACTAAAATGAAATGGTAAGAACTAACTAGATAGTAGTACAGTGGTATATTCCTTCTTTCACCAATTTTTGGTATTTTTATTAAAATTAATGAAATCCTCAGGTACATTCTATCAAGGAATGATAATCTTACAAAGGTTATAGGAAACAGGAAAATAAATGAAAAAGGATATATGCTTTATTGAGACTACATATTTGTCCTCTCTGGGAGCTCAATAACAATTATAATACTTAAATGAAAATTAAGTGTTTAAAAATGAGAGTATTAGTACATCTGTCACACTTATCATTAATTCATAACTGGTATGCCTAGGATATCAGTGAGCTAACAAACTCATAAATAATCCTGCTTAAAATGTCCAAGTATGCAGCAACACAATAATAGGGGGCGACTTCAACACCCTACTAATAGCACTAGACAAATCATCAAGGGAGAAAGTCAACAGAAAGACACAAGACTTAAACTGCACCAGAACAAATCAACCTAACAGATATTTACAGAACGTTCTACCTAAGAACCATATAATATACATTATTCTCATCAGCACATGGAACATTCTCCAAGTTAGACCATATGATAGGTCACAAAACAAGTCTCAATTTTTAAAAAATCAAAATGTTATCTTCTGTAACTTCTCAGACTACAGCAAAAAAAACCTAGAAATCAATTCCAAAAAAAAAAAACCCTTAAAACTATACAAACACATGGAAGTTAAACAATCATCTTTTGAATGATTTTTGGGTTAACAATAAAACCAAGATGGAAATTTAAATTATTTGAAATGAATAACAGTAACACAAATTATAAAAACCTCTGGGATGCAGCAAAAGGAATGCTAAGAGGAAAGTTCACAGCACGAAATGCCTACATCAAAAAGTCTAAAAGATCATAAATTGACAATGTAATGCCACACCTCAAGGAAGTAGAGAAATAAGAACAAACCAAACCCAAACCTAGCAGAAGAAATAAAAAATATCAGATCAGAGCTAAATAAAATTAAAACAAGAAAAAACACAAAACACCAAAGAAATGAAAAGTTAGTTATTTGAAAAGAAAAATAAAATTGATAGACTATTAGCTAGATTAACCAAGAAAATAAGTCATAAACTCAAAAGTCAAAAGAAGAATAAGCTCAATTAGAAATGAAAATGGAGACATTATGACCAATACTGTGAAAATACAAATGATCATTCCAGACTACTATGAATACCTCTATGCACACAACTAAAAAATCTACAGGAAACAGATAAATTCCTGGGAACTTATGACCCTCCTAGCTTGAATCAGGAATAGATAGAAATCCTGAACAGACCAATAACAAGCAGTGAGAAGGAATCAGTAATAATAATATAAAAAAACTGTGAATGAAAAAAAAAGCCCTGGGTCAAATGGATTCACAGCCAAATTCTACCAGATATTCAAAGAAGAACTGGTCCCAAACCCATGAAACTATTCTAAAAGATTGAGAAAGAAGGAATCCTCTGTAATTCATTCTATGAAGCCAGTATTACCTTAATTAACCAAAGCCAGAAAAGGACTTAACAAAAAAAGAAAACTACAGACCAATATCTCTGATGAACATAAAATTCTAGCAAACTGAACCCAACAGCACATCAAAAAGATAATTCATCATGACCAAGTGGGTTTCATCCCAAAGACACAGGATGATTCAACATACAAAGCCGATAAATGTGATTCATCATATAACAGAATGAAAAACAAAAACCATATGATCATCTCAGTAGATGCAGAAAAATCATTCAATAAAATCCAGCATCCTTTTATGATAAAAAATCCTCAACAAACTAGGCATAGGAGGAACATACTGCAGAGTCACAGAAGCCATATATGACAAACCCACAGCCAACGTCATACTGAATGAGGAAAAGTTGAAAGCATTCCCCCTGGGAACTGGAGCAAGACAAAGATGCCCACTTTTACCCCTTCTATTCAACATAGTACTAGAAGTCCTACCCAGAGAAACAAGGCAAGAGAAATAAAGAAAGGGCATTCAAATTGGAAAATATGAAGTTAAACTATTTCAGTTTGCCCATGTTTTGATCATAAATAATCCTCCAAAAGACTACTAGATTTGATAAATGAATTCAGTAAAGTCTCAGGTTACAAAATCAATGTATCCAAATGAGTAGCACTGCTATACACCAACAATGACCAAGCTGAGAATCAAATCAAGAACTCAATCCCTTTTATAATAGCTGCAAATGAAATAAAATAAAACAAAATATCCAGGAATATACTTAACCAAGGAGGTGAAAAATCTCTACAAGGAGAACTACAAAACACTGCTGAAAGAAATCATAGATGACACAAACAAATGAAAATACATTCCATGCTCATGCATTGGAATAATCAATATTGTGAAAATGACCATATTGCTCAAAGCAATCTACAGATTCAATGCAATTCCTATCAAATATCAACATCATTTTTCACAGAATGAGAAAAAAATTCCTAAAATTCATAGGGAACCAAAGAAGAGCCCAGATAGCCAAAAACAATCCTAAGCAAAAAGAACAAATCTGGAGGTATCACATTATGTGACTTCAAATTATACTCCAAGGCTATAGTAAACAAAATGGCATGGTACTAGTGTAAAAGTATATACAAAGAACACACTATTGGTACTGGGAAAACTGGATAGCCAAAGTAGAAGAATGAAACTGGATCCTTATCTCTCATTATATACAAAACTCAACTGAAGATGGATTAAAGACTTAAATCTAATACCTGAAGCCATAAAAATTCTAGAAGAAAACGTAAGAAAAACTCTCCTGGATGTTGGCTTAGGCAAAGAATGTATGACTAAGACCCCAAAAGCAAATGCAACAAAAATAAAAATAAATAAATGGAACCTAATTAAACTAAAATGCTCCTACAGGGCAAAAGAAATAATCATCACAGTAAACAGACAACCCACAGAATGGGAGAAAATGTTCACAAACTATGGATCTGACAAAGGACTAATGTCAGGATCTACGAGAAACACAAATAAGCAAGAAAAAAAAATCCCATTAAAAAGTAGGCAAATGATATGAATAGGCATTTCTCAAAAGAATGTGTAGAAACGACCAAGAAACATGAAAAAATGCTCAGAATCACTGATCATCAGGGAAATGCAAATTAAAATCACTTTACCCCAACCAGAATGGCCATTATTAAAAAGCAAAAAAACAATAAGTGAAGGCGTGGATGTGATGAAAAGGGAACACTTGTACACTGCTGGTGGGAATGTAATTTAGTACAATTCTTGTGGAAAACAGCATGGAGATTTCTCAAAGAACTAAAAGTAGATCTATCATTCGATCCAGCAATCCCACTACTGGGTATCTACTCAAACGAAATGAAGTCACTATATCAAAAAGACAGCTTCATGAATATGTTTATCATAGCATAATTCACAATTGCCGAGATATGGAACTAACATAAGTACCTATCAACCAATGAGTAGATAAATAAAATGTGACATATATACACCATGGAATACTACTCAGCCATAAAAAAAGAACAAAACAATGTCTTTTGTACCAACTTGGGTGGAACTGGGGGTTATTATTCCAAGTGAAGTAACTCAGGAATGGAAAACCAAATACCTCTGTCCTCACTTATAAGTGGGAGCTAAGCTATGGGTATGCAAAGGCATACAGAGTAGCATAATGGACATTAGCAACTCAGAAGCAGGGAGGGTAGGAGGAAGAAGAGGGATAAAAGAACTACATAGTGGCAACAATGTATACTACTCTGGTGAAAGGTACACTAAAATCTCAGGTTTCACCACTATACAATTCATCCATGTAAACAAAACCCACTGGTACCCCTAAAGCTATAGAAATTTTTTTTAATGGTAGAAAAAAAGTAAAAATAAAATGTCCAAGTACGGACATAGTAGACTGCTTTTTCTCTTTTTTAGGCTGTGAAATGCAAAGATATAAAATATTTTGTATTAAAAAGTAACCTTCCCTTTGTTTTATTTAATTGTTCTAGATCCCATCATATAATGAAATTTAATTAAATCAATTTAATCCTACATAATCTCAAAGAGTATGAATCAACTTACAAAAAAGGAACAAATGCTTAAAGAACTAAAAAAAAAAAAAAAATGACCTGAAGGGCTGGGCGTGGTGGCTCACGCCTATAATCCTGACATTTCAGGAGACTGAGGCAGGCAGATCACTTGAGGCCGGGAGTTTGAGGCCAGCCTGACCAACATGGCAAAACCCTGTCTCTATTAAAAATACACAAAAATTAGCTGGCTGTGGTGGCACACACCTGTAGTCCCAGCTACTTGGGAGGCTGAGGCACAAGAATCACTTGAATCTGAGAGGCAGAGGTTGCAGCAAGTTGAAATTGTGCCACTACACTACAGCCTGTGTGACAGAGCAAGACCCTGTCTCAAAACAAAACAAAACAACCTAAAGGACATACGTAATTTAAGGGTTTGGATTTGTGTTATAATTTTTTTGTCACTCAACAAGCATTTCGTTCAAGAATAGTCTTTGAGGGATATATTATGCTGAGCATTGCAGTGTGCAGAACAACGAACAGGAAATGGTTTCCCACCTTAAGAAGAATGCAGCTTGAGGAATATCTTTAATACGAAATTCAAAGACAGAATGTGGTAAGTGTTATAAATGAGGTACAAATCCTGTGAGAATTGATAAAATTTAGAATCATTTTGGTATAGATGGCTACTGGGTGGTAGACAGACCACTGAGATAAAACATGATAATGGGGAGGATTAAACAGGTAGAGATGAGCAAAGATAGGGAGCTGAACGAGAAGAGCATAGCAACAAAAGATAAACTGGGAAGTTTTGGAGACTAGAGGTACCCTCATGTGGCTCTAGCAAAGAAAGAAAAGGGAGTGTCAAAGGAACAAGGCTAGAAAGGAACTTTATAGGTATGCAATGGAAAGCCACTGAAGGATTCTGGGTAGGACAGGCACATATAGTGCAAACGGAGAAGAGGCAAGAGAGGCACCAACAGTAAGGTCAAATTCAGAGGCTAGTTTTAGTACTATGTCCCATGGTACCTGTGAGCTTTGCAGAGGTCAGGGACATGGAGGGCTAGAGAAGTCCCAGGGGACAGTGAGCAAAGGGCAAAGCCTCCAGGTTCTGAATCAACTGAAAAATCCTACTCTGTGTGTGTGTATGTGTATATACGTTGGGGTTATAAGTAAGATTTAGTTTGAAAAAAAAAAAAAAAAGAATTTTTTTTTTAACTTTTATTTAAGTTCAGGGGTACATGTGCAGTTTTGTTATACAGGTAAAACTGTTATTGGGGTTTGTTGTACAGATTATTTTGTCACCCAGGTGTTAAACTTTGTACCTATTAGTTATTTTTCCTAATCCTTTCCCTCCTCCCACCCTCCACCCTCCAAAAGGCTCCAGTGTCTTTTGCTCCCCTCTATGTGTCCATGTGTTCTCATAATTTAGCTCCCACTTATAAGTGAGAGCATGCAGTATTTAGTTTTCTATTCCTGTGTTAGTTTGCTAAGGATAATGGCCTCCAGATCCATCTATGTTCCTGCGAAGGACATGATCTCTTTCTTTTCTACAGCTGCATAGTATTCCACGGTATATATGTGCCACATTTTCTTTATCCAGTCTATCATTGATGGGGGTTTAGGTTGATTCCATGTCTCTGCCTTGTGAATAGTGCTGCAGTGAACATTCACATGCATGTGTCTTTATAATAGAATGATTTATATTCCTTTGGATATATACCTAGTAATGGGATTGCTGGGTTGAATGGTGGTTCCATTTTTATCTCTGAGGAATCCCCACACTGCTTTCCACAATGATCAAGCTAATTTACACTCCCACCAAGAGTGTATAAGTATTCCTTTTTATCTGCAATCTTGCTAGCAACTGTTATTTTTTGATTTTTTAATAATTGGCTAATAATTCTTAATTAAAAGTCACCAATCAATGATTTATAGAAAGGAATTCAAGGCTAAGGGACTGATTTGGTAACCAAGAAGTCATGAGGGAACACTGATGAGAATAATTTTAATAGTGTTAGTGTGAACAAAGTTACCATGTAGCAGTAAGTTGAGAAGAGGTTAAAAAGTAATGGTTTAGGCCGGGTGTGGTGGCTCACACCTGTAATCCCAGCACTTTGGGAGGCCAAAGTGGGTGGATCATGAGGTCGGGAGATCGAGACCATCCTGGCTAACATGGTGAAACCCCGTCTCTACTAAAAATACAAAAAAATTAGCAGGGCATGGTGGTGGGCACCTGTAGTCCCAGCTACTTGGGAGGCTGAGGCCGGAGAATGGTGCGAACCCGAGAGGCAGAGCTTGCAGTGAGCAGAGATCATGCCACCGCACTCCAGCCTGGGTGATAGAGGAAGACTCTGTCTCAAAAAAAAAAAAAAAAAAAAGTAATGGTTGGGGGAAACATGTAAAAGGAAGTATTGTGAGATTCAAAAGGTAGAGAAATATTCAAATTATATAACACTCAACAGACTACAATATTTCATTAAGACAGAATGTTTTTGTCCCTAATAACAGAAAATTTCAGCTCCAACTAGAGGAAGGTTAAAAAAAAAAAAAAAGAAGGAACTTATAAAAAGTGCTGAAGGTCAAACATCTCAAGAGTTGGTTCATTCAGCTGTTCCATGAACATCTTTCTCCTCTGCCATCCTTGGCATATTAAGCATTATCCTTGACCTAGCTCCATTTATAGTGACAAAATGGCAATAGCACCTCAGCTTCTTGCCCTTGTGAAAGCATCCAGAGCTTGAAAGGGAACATTTTCTTCTTATCTTTTTTTTTGTTGAGATAGAGTCTTGCTCTGTCACCAGGCTGGAGTGCAGTAGCGTGATCTCAGCTCACTGCAACCTCCACTGCCTGGATTCAAGTGATTCTCCTGCCTCAGTCTCCCAAGTAGCTAGGACTGCAGGTGTGCACCACCACGCCCAGCTATTTTTGTATTTTTAGTGGAGACAGAGTTTCACCATGTTGGCCAGGATGGTCTCGATCTCTTGACCTCGTGATCCGCCCGCCTTGGCCTCCCAAAGTGCTGGGATTACAGGCATGAGCCACTGTGCCCAGCCTTGTTTATCTCTTTTTCAAAAGAAAGAAAACCTTTCCCAAAGCCCCATAGACTCTCTTTATATCTCACTGACCAGAAGTACATCAAGTAGCTATGCAAAGGGAGCCCTTATGGTTGCCTCATAGACTAACTGTGGTTCTCTGGCTGGGCTGGGAATAGGGTCCACTTCACCTGAACCACACACCATGAAAGAAAGTAGTATGTGGACAAAACAAGTGGTGCTGTTAGGACAAAGGAGGAAAATGGATATTGGCTAGGCAGTCCACAATGCCTGCCAAATTAAGCTTAATAAACATTATCTGATACTGCTGTTGCTGATTGTATCATCAGTGCAACATCCCCAACACACTCCCTTTTATGAGAAGTATATCTATACTTGCTAATATCAAATTTTACCACTTATGAGAAGAAAGAACTATTGATTGCCTTGGAAAATTACACAAAACAAGAGCTTCTATTTCAAGGCATTCATTGATACAAGACTGTTATGAGAGAAAGTCTGCTTAAAATGCAGGCTTTCCAGAGATTTCATCTTCAAACTCTTTTACCTGATTTCCCTTTTGTGTATTAGCCAATGGAGCATAGTCATTAAGCTTTTTGTGTATACGGGAGACAAAAAGTATCTGTAGATAATGATAAAAGATGCTGTTTGCCAAAGGTCTGAGGCAGGACTTCAACTGAAAACCATCACACAATTGGAAAAAATACAAAAATAATAGCAAGGAAGAAAAACACTTGGAATATCAAATTTATTTTCATTCAGCGATATCTTTGTTCACATTACTGTCCTCTTTGTCCTGTATTATACAGTTAATAATTCTTAGCCTTCAACCAAAAATGAGGGGAAATTTTCAATTACTGATTAATAGTAATAGTTAAAAAGTTCTCACTAGGAAATGAGATGATTTCACTCTAAAATGCAACAAAAATTAGTAGCAGCACTATTTGATGATAATTTTGAAAAATACATTTTGTTTTCTGTTCAGTCATATTTAGTCTAATTGACTTGAGAGAAAAAAACATTGTGTCCCGAGAACTTCATGAACAAAGATGGGTAGTGGGGTCCAGAAAGCTGTTATTTTAAACATGTGTATACAGCTCTCAGAAGAGTTTGTTAAGAAGAGGAACAACATGTGATCAAAAAAGGTGGTCACTGTGAAGGTGCCTGCTAGGTGTACAACAGGCCAGGTAAGAGAACCTCCAAAGTCTTAATGAGGAAAATTCCAACACAGTAAGCAGGTTGGCATTACCCTACAACAGTCATTATCACTGATGCTATTGAGCCTGCTTAGCATCAGAATCACAAGTTTATATCATACTATTATTAGCTTACTTTCAGCTAGAAAAGAAATGAAGGCTTTGGGATGAGCAGCAGAAAAGAAGAAAAGAACTGAGACAGAGGAGTTTTCTGAAATTCCTCATAATTCACAATGCATAGCCCCTCAAGTTATGAATAAACTTCAGAAGGTTCAAACACTGGAAGTTCAAATATGTTGATGAAGCTTAACTAATCATTTTCTAGTCTCAAAACTGGACCAAAACTTCCCATCAGAAATGGTCTAATTCCCTTAAAAATGAATGGTTTTAGCCAGATGAAACTATCCAGTGGAATTCCGTATTTGCTCCCCATCTATCTAACGATAGCTTGAGTATACACAAGAGGTATCAAATGAAAGACAGCAGGGAAATAAATTCAACCAAGCTGGTTTGGAAAAAATGCCTGAGTGTCTGTGTTTGTGTCTAGTATAAAACAGAGAGGCTGTGTTCCAGAAAAGCGATCCAGGTCATTTTACAGAGAAGAGAGCTCCCCAATCATGTATTTCCAACAAATGTCTAGAGGTGTATAAACTACGTTATGTTAGCTAAACCTCATTCATCATTTCCTGGAAGGATGTGTATGTATACAAATTGCGATGGACCAAATATAATATGTCAGAAATTAGACTTTGATAGCGATTCAAATAGTGGTACGATCTAGTTCTGCCCTTTGAATTTATGTCAATTTAGAGACCTTTACCTTCTCAAGTTCAATCTCACCTAATCTTGTTAGAGAGCTTTGGAGCAAGGACTACAAATTTCATCAACCAGTGTGCTGGTCAGCTACCAAGTCATATTAGATGGTTTTAGTGTTTTTCAAAAAAGCAACTCAGAGTATATCCTTTCAGCAAGGCTGTTTAAATGAAGGTTTTAAAAAATCTAACAATCCATTAACATAATTAACCAACTAGACCTGCCTCAAGGAAGTATGAATATAATAATTTTACACTATAATAAAAACATATTTTTAAGGAATAAATGCCTAGTTATTTGGGAAAAAAATAGGTGAAATGACTCTTCTAAAAGTTGATTTAAAGATTGCTTTATTTACAAAACAAAAAACAAAACCAAAAAAAAAAACAAGCAGCGAAGAAAATGGAGAGAAGTGTAGAAAGGAAGAACCAGATGTTAAGATGGGATTGTGCCATGATTTACACAGCTAAAACAAAGAAAGAATTATGAAAGATGAGACGATAAAGTAGGGCTCTGTCTTTGGCTTTAAAAAGGATATTATAACTAAACATGATATTATAATCAAATAAAATTAACTAAAATACATTTTAAAGCTCAAATAATGTGTAAAGTGAGTAAAACAAAGCTTAGGATGTAGTTGCTGCCCCAAGGAGTTTGTGATGATGATGGATGGTAATCACCTGAAAAGTTAATTATGAAAGATATAAATGGAAGTTCAAAACCACAATGAAAATGGTGTTTTACAAGGCTGTGTGAGATTAATCACCAAATGTATGGCACAAACAGTAAATGAGAAGTTTAGAGGGCACAGTGATCAAACAGGACTAGAAAATTTTAGGAAATCTCTTTTGAGAGGAAAGGATTTGACTCCTACTCTGTTCTCTAGTCCCTCCTCAGCTTCTACCCTTCCTCTATTCAAATAATTGCTCCACTGACTAATCTCATTGAGTTTGTCTTCATTCTAAATTCTTTGGCTTCCTTCCCTCTTTCTGTCCTAACTCAGAAGATGTATCCTCCCTTCCTGAAAATCACAGCTCCACTGATTCACTTCCTCTCCTCATCTGAATCATTGTACCAATAACTATTCATCTTTCTTGTCCTTGAAACTATCTCCAAGTTTCCCTTTTTCATTAGTTCTATTCTTCAGTCTATAAACATGCTAAGTTCACTCTTGCTCCATGAAGAGTTCCTTTGACCTGCTATAATACTACTCCCCGGCTGCCAGCATTCTGGGCAGCAGGGCCTGAAAGTTTCACTCCTGAGGATGTAGATTCTCACTTAACCCCCAGTTTTAGTGTGGTATCCTGGCTCTCAGTTACCCTAGACTTTCCTTAAAGTTCTATCGCACATGCACTTTATTCTCACAGAATACTCTCTTGTTAAAATCAACTTCCAAGGTTACAGCTATTATTCCTATTTGGACTACCAAATCTACATCCTTAACACTGACCTCTACTCTGAGCTTCAGGCTTGCATTTTCAACTGTTACACAAGAACATAGCATTGATTTTCAGGTTTCTCCTCCTTACTAAATCTTTGTTCGCAAACTTTCCTGTACTTTAGAATCACCTGGGGAGGTTACAAAAATATCTATGCCCAGGTTACACACCTAGATATTCTTATTAATTGTGCATCAAGGTCACTGTTCTAAACAGAGTTAATTATCTTCCCTTTCAAAGCTGTTCCTTATCGAAATGTGTCCAACCTCAGTTAATGGTAATACCATTCTCCTAAATGCTCATGCTCAATTCCTTTAAGTCATTGTTAACTCTTCCCTCAGGCTCCATCCCCTAGATACCAAATCCTATTATTTCTTCTTCCAGACTATCAGTCTTACTTTTTTCCTTATATTATCACAGCCACTGCTTTGCCTCGGCCTGCCTTTAGTTATTGTAGTAGTTTTCTAATTCATTGTCTTGACTTTCAGTCCTTCCTCTTTCATCCTACCTTTGCCATCTGTTTTCTATGACCAAATTCAGTCATCAAAAACACACAGGGCACACCAGTAAAACACAACTCTTCAGCCTGATATCCAAAGCTGTCCAGTATATAAGTCAAACTTTTTCAGGATCTGTCTTTCACTAAGTCCTCATCTCTTGCTCATAAACACATGGATACTGTATGCTCAAAAAGCCAAACTATTCACTGTTCACTTTCGATGTCCCTCATATTTTCCCTTTTCCATACTTTTGACCATGCTATTTCCTATGTCAGGAATGCTGTCCCTCCAACATCTTTCTATTACCAATTTAGCTGAATATTACAGACCTCCACAAAATCCACCTTCTCTTAGGCCTTCCCAGAGCCCATCGGATTGAAATAATGTTCCCTCCCCCAGTTTCTGTATCTCTTGTATTTATCGCACAGTCTGCTTTAATTTAGAACTACATATGTGCACATCTTTCTCCACCACTAGGCAGTGAGCAAGGAGAGGTACAGTATCCTGTCCAGAGCTACATCATCATGTTGTAGTTACATTTTAAATATTAATCTATTCTAAGGATGAATAAAAGCAGTATAGATGGAGAGAATGAGAAAAGCCATAAGCAAGAGCAAAGAACAAAGAAAAGGAAAAATATATTTGGAAAAGGGTGAGTAAACTGGAAGAATTAAGAAATAAAACATTGACACAAATCCTAACTAAGCAGCTAGAATCAAATGATGGGCTAAGAAGTTTGTCCTTTCCCTTGTTATAGAAGGTGTCTAAGAAGACTGTCTCAATGATTATCTAATGCATTTGGAACCTAAGTTTTTTGTTGTTGTTGTTCTCAGTAAAGGGAAAATAATAATAGGAGTTAGGACTCCTGGCATTGTTGGGAAGAATGAATAAGCAAACCCAGGTAAAAGGCTTTACATGAACCTAAACTATAGTAAGCCCGTGGTGAGTGCTAACCCCATTAATAGAATATGTTGTATAAACACTCTCACACACACAATGGTTATACAATAATATCTAAGATGTCAAAATTAAACAAAGTTTTTCTGCTTTTGATTTCCAGAGACTGAGAAAGGAATCAACATGTGTGTGCATATGTGTGTGTGTGTGTCAGAGAGCGAGACCTCATGAATACACTAAGGTCCATGAAACAGACTTGGGCAGCCTGTGGAACAAATGCCTCTAAAGACAGCTGAGGCAATGTTTTTTAGCTTCTACCACATTTCACTAGACACATGCTTCCTTCTTTAATCTTTCTCCTCTGTTCCTTCTCTCTTCTTTCTAGTCTCTCTTTTCTTTTGTCTTACTCTCTTGATTTAGGCTTCCTTTTTTCCTTCTCTCTCTTCTCACTCAGGGAGGTCCACGACCTTGCTGAGCTCTGCAGGAGGTAATGTTAAACAAGTATTGGCCTCTGCAGGCCAAATGAGTATAAAAATGAGAAGCTGCTGCCCCAATCCAATGCAAAATGGCCTGGAACCTGCAGTGAGATGGTCCCTGAGTTCTGCCTGGAAGGACCTCCAATCTAGTTAATGTTTTCTGAGAAACATAAACCTTCATTTAGGCACAGTGGGAGCTAAGACTGGGAATGTTCTCTGAGTACTGGTGGCAAAGAGCAGTACAGTACCTTAAAAAACACTCTATCTCTGGTAGCATCACAACTGCATAAATGGCTATATTCCAACTGAATTCCAAAGAGAAAGAACAAGCAAAACGTGGACAACTCAATGCCATTTGACTACACTAGATGGGAGAGATACTCTGGGTGTGAGAAAAGTTAAACAAGCATTTAGAGTATTTAGGGTGCCAAGTGCAGGTGTGTGTACATTTGAAAACTGCCATTTAATAAGAAGGCCTAGGCAACTCAATAAACACAAAAGCCAGAGCGGAGTAATCCCTTTAGCAGGCAGGGCTCTCCCGGGCTCAGCCTGCTCCCCTGCCAGAAACAACACATTCCAGGAAAAAGTGTAAGTCACACACTGAGGTAATTGTTTCACACTTTCAAAGAATTTACTTATTAGTTTTAAAGTGTTTTTTAGAAGCAATTCTGTATCTTGCCTTCTTTTTTTGTGCTTAAATACTTATATTAATAGATTTTTTTAAATGTTTGACCTCCACTATATAGCACAAAGTGCTTCTAATGTGTTTACTCTATATTATATTTAAAATTGATCAGACTGGGTTACAAAATGTGAGTTCTGCCAATAAAAATGGCTGCTTTCCACAGACTGTAAGTTTGTAAACAATACCAAGCTTCTTGGCAACTTTAGGTATTGCAGATTCAGAGATCAGGCATTCTTGGACTAAATAGGAAAAAAGTAAGCTACCTATTCCTGTCACTGGCTTTTCCCTGTGTTGATTAGAGACATCATAGAATTTTACTCCCAGATTCTTCCTGAGCCAAATGTTTCCATTCTCAAGGCCACCAGCAATGGAAATATAGTGTGAAAAACAAAATAAGATATGCTTTTTTTTTTTTTTTTTTTGAGACAGTCTTACTCTGTCGCCCAGGCTGGAGTGCAGTGGCACAATCTTGGCTCACTGCAACCGCCGCCTCCCGGGCTCAAGCAATTCTCCTGCCTCAGCCTCCTGAGTAGCTGGGACTACAGGCACATGCCACCATGCCTGGCTAATTTTTTATATTTTTAGTAGAGAGGGGGGTTTCACCATATTGGCCAGGCTTGTCTTGAACTCCTGACCTCATGATCCACCCGCCTCAGCCTCCCAAAGTGCTGGGATTACAGGCATGAGCCACCACGCTCAGCCTGCTATGCTCTTATACACTATACAGACCATGACCATTAGCTGTCCTTTGACCTAGTATATATTTTTATTTTCCCAACCATTTTTTTCAGTCATCTCAAGAGAGTAGCAGACCATTAAAAAATTCTTCATCTTAGATCCACCCATACGTCTTATAATATGCAAATTTAAGTGCCTCAAGGAGATTAGAGAAACTATTTTTTATTGGATTCTATCACAAACTTAGTAACCACACTGATCTTCAAAGAAGGACTCACTTTTGTTTCTGTCTTTCAAAAAATACTTTTGAAGAAAAGTTGCCCTTCTGATAACGAAAAAAAGGGGCTATTGAAAAATCCACAGTAGAAGAAAGAGTTCTCCCTAGATACTGCAAATCAGGACTATGTTTATATAGTTCAGCAGGAAAGGAACCAAATCGGATACTGGCTTTTAGAAAGATTTCTGCACAGAAGAGGTGGAATTGGTAAGTATTTATACTCATTTGCTTGCATCAAGAACTCCATTCCATTTCAATCTGCCAACATCCTAATTAAGATGATCTGAATCTTAGGTAATCTATTATTCTAGATCTAAGATAGCCCAAAGTACCTTAGACAAGATGTTACACTATGTGCTTACACTGAAATGATAAGACCACTAAGCAGAAAAGCATGTCTTCTCTCATGTCTGGCCTGGCACTGGGCAGAGCGCAGAGTTCTCTATTGGCACTCAATAAATAATGGCCAGGCCTTTGCCTGTTGTTTTCCTTTCTATTACTTTAGGCACAATTTAATCTTACTAGATCATTTCTGGTTTCTTTCGATAACATATACCTGTGCTCTCGTTTGCATGAGGAAGACAGCAAAGTGTCTCAAGCAGTTCCTTATAAATGTGTGCATCAGTATATGTGGGACTGACAACACATAAATGCAATTCCCATTGATTGTATTAGTGCTCTTTCTGAAGATCTTATATTAAGGAACATGCTAACTCCATGAGATTCTGAGCCAGAAAAGAAAAGAATGTAGAGCCAATACTTTGTCTCACCAATGCTGTGGAAAAATCAGGATCAACTTCTATTCTAAGAAAATATTAGCCAGTTGCGCTATTACCCGAGAGATACCGTAAAATACAGAGTAAACATCTTGCCAAGAAGCTCCCCAGATTGACTCCTTTATATCCCTTCAGTTAAAGAAAGTTACCCATAATTCATTAGCATAGATACTGGGTTAAGACTTGGGCATCTGGTAAACAAACAAACAAAAACACATGCTAACACTGGACTTGCCCTCTTGACATCTAAAGAAAGGTCAAATGGGTATATTGTAAGCAATATACCCAAGTCAAAGGCCACATAGATGTAAATTATCAGCCAATATCTAACACTTTCATTCATAGGGCTGAGCAAACATATATAAGGAATGTCCTTAAGCTTACTCTTCTGTTATTGTTGAACAGATAACATTGATGACCTTCATAGTCTGATATCCATTTCCAAAGGAAGATGACTTCAATCTAAGAGCCTCAAAGAAGGCAGATAAAATGAGCACAATCCTAGAGTTCAAAGCAGCTAACTCTCTGTCTCCTTTCACTAAAGAAATGAAGATGTTGGTTGGGACTCAGGCTAGGTCACCCTTGTAGTAGCTGTAAAGTTTTCTGAATTTACAATAAATCTTCAAATATTCTTTGTTCTGGAAACTTATCTGTTTCTTTAAAAGGGGTGAAGGAACTGTTGTTGCATGCGTTCAGTATGCAAAGTTGGATAAGTCATATGGGGAAATCCTGGTCTCCATTCTAAGACACCTGTAATAATGCATGCTTTATAAGTGAAAAATAAAGAAAGAGAAGATAAGAACAGTTTAAAGGAGGCAATGTATAAAATTTAAAGATGCTTTCTTGCTTTCAGAATTTTTGTTTTTTGCCTTGAAAGGTCAAAAAAATGTAGCTTTTGTTAGGTGTTATTCACTATGTTTTGAAATCCCTTCAGTTGTAGACCATTAAAAAATTGAACATACTGAAAGCGTAATCTAAGGTGATAAACTTTCACCAATCTATCTTAAAGTAAAAATATATAATTATAAGCATATTTTCAATTATTTGATGTGACTGCTGAAGCTCTATTTCTAGAACTGGTGAATTCTATTCTCTATTTCCATGTATAAAAGATCTCACAGTCCTGAGAAAACACTTTTTTAAAAAATGAAATACAACAAATAAGGTATGCTGCCAAGTCCTAGGGGAGAAGTTTCCCAGAGTCTTTGAATTTCCTCCTATCCTCCCTCTTTACAAGATTTCTAAAACCAAGTCCTTTTCTGCAGTCTCTCAAACAAGGTAAAAAAAGAAAAATACCCCCTAGATATATTCCTTAGATTTTCTATTATGCTTCTCAAGCTCCCAGTAGCTTCTGAAGTAAACCTAAGATGAATTCTAGAGTTATCTTTTATCATGTTTTAATTTTAGTTCCTCTTTAGGTCTAAGATGAAATAGATGATCATAACTGCTGTGCTTGGAGATGCATTTCACGGCACAATTTGTACATGACCTGTGCAAGGTCACGTCATGGAAAGAGGGCTGACATAATGGCTAAGAAGCCAAATTCAGCTTTTAGTCATGGAGAACTTCAGGGTAACCTATTTAAGCTTGCTCTATTTATTGCAATATAACAATAAAAATTTCGGCTTAAACAATATGTTTAGGTTTATTCTGTATAGAGACCTCACTCTGGCTTGGATTATATTAATAGAGACATAGGAGGAATTAATATCAAATCACTGATCATTAAGGATCGTTTTTTGTCACACTGTTGTGTCTTGGTGCAGACTGTGGCAGGCTGGCCTACTCATCATCTGCAACAAGGGCCCAGGTTCTAGCCACACCACAGTTTTCACACCTCTCTATCTTGGTATGTGCTATTCTCGCTGCCCATTATTTTCACCTTGGCAAAAATCCTGTCTACCTTTCATTTAAAACATGAATGCCTCCCTGTAAATTGTTCTTTAGTAGCCCAAGGTAGGTTTAGTTATTTCCTTCTCAGTGTATTTATAGCACTTTGCTCCTATCTGTATCAGAGTATTTATCAGATCCATTTAATATCTGTTTATTATTTATAACTTATTATTTATTATAATTATTTATTCATCTCTAGAAAATGAAGGCTTGTCCACTATCCTCAGCAAGCTAACATGGGAACAGAAAACCAAACACCACATGTTCTTACTTATAAGTGGGAGCTGAACAATGTGAACACACAGATCCAGGGAGGGAAACACCACACACTGGGGCCTGTCAGCGAGGGGACAGGTGGAGGGAGAACATCAGGAAAAAAAGTTAATGCAAGCTGGGCTTAATACCTAGGTGATGGGTTCATAGGTGCAGCAAATCACTATGGCACATGTTTACCTATGTAACAAACTTGCACATCCTGCACATGTACCCAAAACTCTAAATAAAATAAAATAAGAAAATGAAGTCTTGTGTGTTTACTCCTACTTAGGATTTACTGCGTGCCAGGCACTGTTCTAAGCACTTCAGGTGCGTCAGCTCTTTTAAATCTGTATCACAACCCTTTGAGGTGGGTATTATCTTACCTCTATTTTATAAATGAGAAAACAGAGGCACAGGGAAGTTAAATAATTTTCCCAGGAACACACAGCTAGTAAGTGCCAATCACTAAACTCAAGCAGTCTGGCTTCAGAATCTGAGCCTTTCTATTATTATTATATGTGTTTGCCCAAGGGAGTAAAAGAAGCAGCTCCTAAATATTAAATAAATAGAAAGCATGAACATTCTGATTTTTTTCATAGTTTCTTAAGCTTAAATTAAGAAATATATTTTGTGTTAAATTGATTTCAAATTCATCCTTGAGTATGGATGAGTTCATTTTTCCAGAGAAAATTCAGTCAAGATTGTGGAGAGAGAACTAGTTGGGAGGTAGAGGCCTGGGGTTTTGCTGACTCAATCATGTCAAGATCTCAAACTCTCAGAGCCTCCCTCAACTTCTGCATCTGCACATATCTACAAAAGCCTCTCCTTGTAGCTGCTTTTAGATGCACTATGCTGTTCATATAATGTGACATGAAAATGCTCTGGAATAGAAATACTATTAAAAAGGAAAACATGAATGTTATTCTTGGTAAACTGATGTGATTCAAGGTATTTTCGCCTTTGGAATAATGTAAGTGGAGGGTTTTTGCTTGGTTTTCTCTTAAGAAGTAAGGCACCTTAATCATTAAGAACCAGATGTATTTCTTTTTCTTCTTGATATTTAAATTCATATCTCAAGTCCCTCAGCTCAATGTCACCTGTTTTACCTCTTATCACTTTTTAATTCTTATATTTTTAAATGTATTCTTATTTTTTATTCATAATAATTCTTGCTCATTGAGAGGTTTGGAAAATTCAAAGACATTCAAAAATATATAATTGTATATCATAGGTATCCCTCCAATATTTCCAATTCTCTTCTAAAACATGATTTTTATGGTTATATAACCATAACATTTCATTAGAATGAAATTTAGCATAACTTAATCAAACCATTCTTATTTTAAACATTTCAGTTGATGCCAATTGTTTGCTACTATAAGTAACAATGCAACAGACATTCTCTTATTCATTTTGGTTGAGGATCATGTAGTCCCTGCAGGAAAAGGGTCTTCCTAGTGCCTATTATAGAGGTTCTCCAAGAGCTTATTGGAATGCAGATTCCAGGGCCCCACCCATGAGGTTATGGTATGGTCTGAGGAAGAGCCTGGGTAGGTAGGTCCTCTTTTTGAGAAACGCTAACAAGGCTTCTCTTTGATAACACTTTCTCCTTCTCACTGGGTTATCAACTTCATTCTATCTCAGTGCCTCCTTAAACAATAAGCTGATTTCAAAGCGTCCATTTCAAACTGGCGCTGGTGAATGTACTCATTTCCAATATAGCTCTTTCATTAATTTAGGTCATTGTGCTATCTCTGTAATCCACTTTGGCATGCTCCCACCCTACCCCCACTCACCCCACTCCACCCACTCATATCCCATACCATAGCCAGTAAGAGGTTTTTATAGCGCAATGCAATGATGTCATTTCTCTTCTTACTCCAAAAGCCTCCCCTTGTACAACAACAGGGAACCCAGCTTCCCTTGCACACTTCTCTCTTTCTAACCACACTGGCCTGTTGGCTCCCTGATGCCCTAATCTAAATCACTTCTGCTGGCCCAACCTCTTGTGACTCCCTTTTCTTTTCTTTCATAGCACATCACAATCTGTAAAGGCATGGGTTATTAAAGTCTGTTTCCTACACCTCACCACAAGCTTCATGAGACAGGCACTGAAGCCAATTGTTCATCTCTAATGCCTCGTCCCACACTTGGCCCCAAGCAGTGCCAGTGAAAGGCAGTAAGCTAGGTGGTGATGAACATGGGCTCTGCGATCAAAGGGCTCCCAGCTCTGCTACTCAGCAGCTGTGTGACCTTAAGGAAGTTACCTAACCTCTCTTTGCACCCCCTTTTCTCCATCGGGGATTAAAATAGAGCCACTTTAAAAATTTGTCATGATAATTAAATGACATAATACGGAAATGCTATAGAATAGCATCTGGCATGTAAAATGTAGCCAATACAGGATAGTTTTTAAAAAGTAGGCACTCACTGTATTCTTGTTAAATAAACAAAATACAATGAAGATTTTTTAAAGTGATTTTCCCAACTCAGACTCCTGAGTAGCTTAGATTATAGGCGCGTGTCACCACACCCAGCTAAAATGAAGATTTTTGACTTGTTTTTTAGAGACAAGGTCTCTCTCTGTTGCCCAGGTTGGAGTGCAGTGGTGTGATCCTAGCTCCCTGCAGCCTTCAACTCCTGGGCTCAAGCAATCCTCCTGCCTCAGCCTCCTGAGTAACCAGGACTGTAGGTGCATGCCACCATGCCTGGCTCATCTTTTACTTTTTGCAGAGATAAAGTCTTGCTATGTTACTCAGGCTGGTCTCAAACTCCTGACCTCATGTGATCCTCCTGCCTCAGCCTCCTACAACAAGTTTTTAACTGTGTCATTTCTCATCATCTTTCCTCTCCCCACTTCCACACACAGCCAAAGCATTAGCCCAATGAACTTCTCCCTACAGCCTACTCCTTAAAATAGCTCCAAGTCTGCCCTGAGAAATCTGCCAAATATACTCTCCATTCCATATTATTAGTTCCAGCTTTGATCCTTTCATCACATCACTTCCTAAAATATGTGCTCATGTGCCAAGTCACCTCTCCTCCTTCCTTTCAATATTTCCTGAAATGCGACCTTCTTCATGGAGCCTTCTTTAAGTGAAACTGAGCTCATCATTCTATCCTCTGTTTCCAACAAATAAGTTAAAGGCGTTGTTTGAGATTCAAAAGCCATAAATTGTCTGAGCTTTTCACTGGCTGCACGGGTCTCAACATTGCAGGGCTGGATGGGTTTCTCCTCTGCCTGCATTTAAAAATGTGAGTCTAAGAGGGCAAAGTGTTTTTTAACTTGCTCTGTATACATTTAGTACAATGCCAATCTACATGGATGCTGAATAAATGTGATTTGATGATGATTTACTTACTTTGTCCAAGCCAGGAATGAAAACCATGAACTCTTAAATCTGTTTCCCCCATGTTACAATACGTTTTATTCTGGATTTATTATGAGGCTGGTTTTCACAGATGCAAAGGAAAGGAGTGATTACATGAAAATATCAAATTAATAACATTATTTTCCACATTATGAGTCCAAAGATACCTTTAGAACAGTGCCAGTCTATATTAAAAGGTGCCTCATTTAAAGTTCAATTGCATATGTTTTATGGGTTATTTTGGACATCTAAAATGAACAACCAAAACACGTCAATACTCATTTTTAAAGTACTTGTTGTATTCGGTGCATGTACCATTATGGAGAACTTACACTCGGAGCAAAAAGATTTGTAGCAAAGCATATGACCTTCTTCCCACTACAATGACCATCCCCTAATTAGGCAATGCATCTGATAGTCATTAACAGGAATGAGATAATGAATCACTTTCTCTCTTCTTTGTTAATTTGCTGTAACCAAGCGGCTAATGGATGTCAGAGCTGAGTGATTGCACTGATTATAGTGATTTATAGTTGCAACAAAACAATTTAAAACCATTCTGATTATTCATGTTAAAGATGCTTTATGTTTTGTTTACTAAATGTTTTATGTCTCCCTTTCTCTCACCCCTAAAGTACTGTCCCCCTCCTTCTCTGCCAGTTTTCAAAAAAAGATCTCTTCCTGGAAAACTTGGAAGTTGAAGGCTTTATTGTTTTAAACTAAGCCATTTCATTTTGTTTATATATAGAGAGAGATATATAAAGTTTACCCAGTAGAAACAAAAAGCCTTAGGGTTGGAAAGAAAACTTCAGTGGTGCCTAGTTCAAAAGAAGACAGAAATGAGAGGAAATAAGGAAAACTTCAAGCCACTTACCTTGGGGCTTCCAGTCCCTTCCTCATCCTCCACAGACACATCAGTAGCCAGTATCTCGGCTTTGATGGTATCCAGAGCCCTGAGAATCCAGCTGTGCTGCCGTTTGATTTGCCTCTGCAGCTCCTTCCATTGACTTGCAATCATCCGCAGCATGTCCTTCAGTCCTTCTCCAAAAGGAGGGGAAAGCAGAAGTTGTGGGCCTGAATGAATCTTTGCTCATTATTTTTATTTAGTAAATTAGATGGCTATTTTAAACAATATAAATATTTTTAAGTGACCATTACCATCACCTGCCATATCAACATTTGTCACTCAGAATAGAAACAGGCAATTCTTGACAGGAGGTATAAGGACACAAAAATGTGATAACCACATAAGTCTCTGGCTTGGAAACTGACTTACTCAGTATATTGACTTAAAAAAATACATGAGGAACAAAAATCACAATGTATAAAAAGTAGTAACATTACAGTTTCACATTCCAAATAAAACGCTCTGTGTGTATCTGTGTAGAGACTTCATAATGATAAAAAATATCTACGGAACTAGGTAAAGTCAATTCAATGTGAAATACAGTAAATAGGCCAGAATTAAGACAGCAGTCTTTAACATTAGCAAATCCAATTAATACTATCTTTTTCCTGTTTAGCTTTGCTAAGCTCAAACCTAGAGCCAAACTGTAAGTCATCCATCCTGTCTTACGGTCTTCTATTATCAGGATAAGTATAACCAAATGACAAAATTATTTTTTATTTATTATCTGTTCCTTATAAATATATTAATACTGGGGTAAGAATTGGTTGAAGGCCAAAAACTCTGCAAGATGTTCATGTGTGTGAAGTGGCAGGGAAATAATTTAGACTGCTTGCCTTATATCTGTAATGATATCTATAAGTACCCTAATGTGTATGCATTATAACTATATATACAGTTCTCATTCATTATCTTAATGTTATTTCCAGAGCACCTACATCAAAAAGCATGTCAATGTGAAGTTTTCAAGAATGTAATTTCAACTGAAACTCAGGCGAAGAGCAAGCCCAAAATAAAATGAACAGACCATTTGGAGGCAGTATTTCATCTTATAAGTATCACAGCATTGTATGCAGTATATGAAACATTTATAAATCCTGAAGGTCAATCTGATAATGTAAATATTAATAATACATAAGGAAGTGAATATATGCAGTAATTTACAGCAATGCTTCTTCATTCTTAATAGTCTGGAGACATAAAGACTTGCAATATTTCAGGAGGATTTACCTGCTTTGTGAGATGCAATAAGCTCAAGAAGTTGGTGTCCTTCCTCCTCCACAGCTTCCTTGAGAGCACAATGACTGTCTACATTCAACTTAAAACTCTGCAAGGAAAAATATGAGCATCAAACCCTGGCAAGGCAGTTACACATAAAACATCCATATAAAATTACTTGCTACTTTTTATCAAGAACCACACAGCCCAATTTACCCAATAGACAAACTAATTTGCAATACTAAAAGCTATTGATATTTGGGATCTGGGCTCACAATGTTTCCATTAGATTAGCTGAGTGCATCTGTTTGGAAACAGCTGACAAACCTAGAAATTCATTAGGTTTTTATGAAAAGTCACATCCCGTAGGCTATATCAAGAGTAGCAGTGTTCTATAAAATATACTGAATTTCTACTAGCACATATGAGCTCTTTTCTTCATTTTTTAGAAATGTTAGTGATAGCACTATTTACGAAACCATAAAAAATTGGCAGCATAAAATATATTAGCCTTATGTGTACATATATAAACCCATTAATATAGTAGGGTTTGATTCAGCTCTGTTTCTCAGATATCACACAACAAAGAATACAGTGGCAGATTCCGGTGCTGCACTGAGGAGTTAAATGTCTTTCAGATCTTTGCTTTTTAAAAGTTTATTACCTAAAATATGACACTGCCTTATAAACGAATACATCAAGCACAATCAGGCATTTTTCACTCATGATAGTTATCCAAAAGACAAAAACTGCTGTCATAGTTGAAATCTAACTCAGAGTCATTTCTTTCAGGGTGTCTTCCCTAATGCTTTATGTGGAATTAATTACTCCCCACTCTCTGCTCCTTATATCTGCTTCTACTGTAAAATTTATCTTACTATATGCTGCTTTATTTCTATCCTTGGCTATGAAATTATAAGTAATTTGAAAAATTGCCAGTTTTACATTTATCCCCAATTCATGTCACATTCAAGTTGCTCGATAGATGTTTGCATGAATTGTGGATATCCGTTGAACAGTAACACTCTGAAGGGGAAGGTTTCCATTTAAATATTTCAAGAAACATAGATGACTTTCCAAAGATTTTTCCATCTCTGGAATCTCATAAGGCATTCCAACCATAGGAGGTCCAGTGGAGAGTAATCACACTAACCAATCTATTGAACCAATGGTTAATTTGGGGGGTGAAAATTCGTTCCTTGACTAATTGGAACCAGCATGGATTTTGAAATGCTGTGTGGCCAAATTTTGGCTTCTCCATGATAAGTCTCCAAAATATATACGTTTTGCTCTCACTAAACATTTATTGAGAAGGTCTGCACTGCACACTGCACTGTACTTGGTATTAAGAATATCTGATAGAAGTTTGAAATGATACAGTTCCAGGTAGAATATAATTTTGGATTAAAGAAGTAAATCAATCATAAATTGTGAAATTAGGTATTCAGGTTCATTCATTCACTTAGAAACCATGTACTGTGCCCATTCCATACACTGTGCTGGGCAATAGAGATTTAAGAGTATAAAGCATGGCCTCCGGCCCCAAAGGGCAACTGAACATGTTACTAGGAGAATGAAGTGTAGCCTGAATCATCCTGGGTGGTCAGTGGTGAGTCCGAACTCTCTTTTTCTCAGCAGAGAAAATGGATCTTTTTAAAGTTCAGAATACTGAAACAATGATCAAAAGAACCTAGAAATGAAGGAGATAGAGATATGCAGATCAAGCCATGAAGTATAAAGATAAGAATTATAAGTTATTATAATTGTAAGTCATTATTAAAAGATGAGTCTAGAATGATGAATCATTTAATCTGACTAGAGGCATAAGATACAATAAAGTTTCAGCAGCCAATATAACAGAAAATGACAATATCAGGTTTCCCCAAGGCTGTTCACCATTTCTTGTACTGTCCTCTTTTAGCTACAGGTACCTGGTTGAATAAAATAAAACATGGTAATGTATGGGAAACCTCAAGCTTCTGATCAATCCAAACTATATATTACCTATGAAAAATTAAATGCTTGTTATTTATAGTCAAAACATGACTGCACTTACTTTTTGCCACTGCCACGGACATCCTCAACTCTGAAGCAATGCCATGCAGAATGAGATACATGTGTGTTTTAGGGAGCAGGGACAGGGTAAAGAGAACACCTAAGATCACCCAAGAGCACCAAAATTTAGGAAGAAATTTATTGTAGACATTTTCTCATAACTGTAAATTTAGCCTAGGGCTCTCTTTGATTCACTGTTTACTTACAATAGACCTGTTTTGAATAGTTGGTAATCATGAGCTTCCAAAGAGGTGCATGAGGTCTATGTCTCAGAGCAAATGCGAATCTAAGGAACCATAAGTAGGTTGAATAATTTGATATAATTGAAGCCAAGAGTATAGAATAGATGCAGCTGGAACTGGCTCTGCTTCAAGATGACATGGAAGCATTTGATTAGGAAATTGGAAAAGATGAGGTATTCATTATTAGGAAAAAGATAATCTGATAAGCTTGATGCTGTAGAAAAGAACCATTTAACATAACTATTACCCAAATGGTACAATATTGCTTGATTTTCAGGTGCACCCATTAACCATTAATAATATCAACTAAGGAATTCACAATGAGCCTCTGAGAAGGCAGACGAGCAGGCACATTAACAAAATTGTCAATGAAATTTCTGGCTGCTAAAGGATTCTATAATAAGCTCTCTCCATTTTGCCCCCACCTTTTCCCAAGGGAAGGAAGCTTAGATGAAAGGTTTTATTTTTTTGTTGCTGTTCTTTCCTTAAACTTGATACTTGAACACATTTCCATTCTTCAGCAATGCCCTATGGTGTACAGTCCCTCTACAATATCCATAGCACTCCCTGAAAATGCAGAGCATTCTCTGAAGAATGAATTTATGGCAAGAACATTGCCATAGGCAGTTACCATAGTCCTATGGCACTGATTATATGAAATTCCATAAATATGAGTAATCTGGTTCCTGGATGACACCAGATCTTTTTAGCATCTTTAAAGCAATGCGTAGACGAATGACTAGAAGAGAATAACTAAGGAAATGGAAAAACACAATGACTGAAACAAGCACAGGATTATCAAAGATTCACCAATGGGCATTTCTATTACTATAACCTCTAGCATCACCAGCTTGCATATATCTGGATGTACTACTTATTGGCAGGAACAAACTTTGAGTATTCCCACTGATTGTACTTTGGTCATGATCAGATTTGCAAAGCAGATAAAATATCTAATCCTTTTCACTCATATTTCTGAATAGCCCAGTTTGATAGTCACGTGGACATAAAACCAAGGAAATATATGCCGTGACGCAAACAGATATCCTGGTACAAGAAAAAGTGGGAAAGATCATAAACACATTCAAAGGCTTAAATGTCCAGAGTGGTTCAATCTTAGCAGTATCAAATCATGAACACAGACTTTCGATCACCTGATGGAAATATTGTTAGTTTTTGCCAGGTCCACTGAGTTCCATTAGTCTCGTGATGTTCATGAATAAGTAGAAAGGACAAAAAGAGTTAGATTATTTTCTGGCCTAAGTTTTGTTTTTTCACAAGGCATAAATTCATATAATAAATATTTATTGAGTAGTATTTGTCAAGTCTATAGATACAAAAGTTAACAATATACAATCCTTATCCTCAAACAGTTTATATTCTATTGTGTAAAGGAGATAAGAAAACAGATAGCTTTACAAGACCCAGCAAAGAATAAATATGTAATTAGGGTTTAGTGCATAACACAGAGTGGTGGGGCCTTAAGCAAACTAAACGGTGATATGCCTTGACCAATGGGATTCAAGGTTTTTTTAAAAAAAAAAAAATTATTTAAGGATTACGCTGGCCAAGTAAAAACAAGGCTAAATTAGCTGGGTGTGGTGGCACGCACATATAGTCCTAGCTACTCGGAAAGCTGAGGTGGGAAGACTGCTTGAGCCCAGGAGTGAGCTATGATCATACCACTGCACTCCAGCCTGGGCAATAGAGCAAGACTCTGCCTTTAAAATAAAATAAAATACAAACAAGATGGATGTTTATAGTCTGTATAAGTGCTGGATAGGGGTTGTGGGAGCCCATGCTGGGATCCAGGTTCAGCAGAGCCTAGCAGGGAGCTTGTGGAGAAAGAACTGATTTGTACATGGGCCTGAAGATACTCCTACATTATAGCATGAAGCAGGGAGCCACAAGCAGCTCAGTGTGGCTAGGGCAGGATGCAAGCAAGAGAGACAGCAGCTATGGCTACACAGGACTTGACCCCAAGAACCATGAAAGAGTGATGGAAGAATATGCCAGTGACATGGGAGAGTGGCTGGTGCAAATCTGTGATCTAGAAATCTTTCTAGCTATTGCATATAGTGTTGATTTTAAAAGGGCAGACTGGAGACAAGGAAGCCATTTAGGAAGCTGCTGTGGTAATACAGGCCAGATGTTTCTGCATGCTCATATTTTTTTTTAATTAAAAAAGGTATGCTTTTCCTTCTAAGTGAATAGAAGAAAAAAATGGAGAAAATCTTCTGTCTTTTTAAGTTTCTCTCAGTGCGTGAGAGAAGCATGTGCCAGAATTTAGTTCTTTGGCTGTTCTGATGATAAATACCAGAGGTTATTAGTCAGGAGTCTCCAAATGTGAAAGACATATTGAACTGATGAACTTTTACTCCCACTGTCATTTTAAAGAGATGGTATATATGCTGATGAATAAGACACTTGACGACACTTTTTCTTCACACAAAAGATTTTTACTACCCTAAGAAAAAGAAAACTTGCCTTTTTACAAGGGCAGGAGGAAGAATGTGTGTTCAGCCAGAAAAGCCAAGGCTTGAAAAGTCACCTGCTATCTGCCTCAGGCCATCTCTGCCCAGGCTCCACTCTGAGCTGTGCCCAGAACCACTCTCCATTCTCAGAGGGGCTCCTGGGGGAGAAGAAAGCCATGATCCTCCGAGTAGTTTCTCTTCTCCTCTCCACAATGCCATCCACAGAGGATGGGCAGATGTACCTGTCCTCAAAATATATCTTTAAAATGCCACATATACCAAGAATTGGAAGATTTCTATAAGTAAGCATTTAAGAACCTCCTGAAAACTTGATAAGACATTAGATAGCCATCAAAATGAAGACTAAGCAATCACATGGACAATACATAGAATATGCCACAGAAAATGAAGATTCCAAATTGTATCTATGATAAAATTACATATGTATAAGTAAATAGTCTTAGTACTTAGAAAAAGACTGCCAAAAAAACACAACAAAATGTTAACATAATTTGTACAGGGTTGAACTTGGAGTTACCATGGTCTGATCTTAGGGAACAAGCTCTGGGTGCTTTAGTTTTCTAAAATATAAAATGGAAATAATACTATCTAACTTCTAGGTGGCTGTAAGACTTAGAGATAATGAATGTAAAGCATTGAAACACTGAGAATTGGAGATAATAAATATAAAGCATTAAAGCAGTGCCAGGCAATGAGTGAGACTAAAAAAATTATTATGAATTTTAAAATTCATTTTCTCTATTTTCCAAATATTCTATGTAATAGATGGTACTTTGTGACATTTTCAGGTGATAAGGGTTCTTTATTGTTGAGGTTCTCTGAATTCCTCAAGGGCAGACACCAGGTTTCCTTTGCTGTATGCTTCTACCCAGCAAAGGTCTGCGCACAGAGGACCCTCTAAAACATAAATGCTGCTGTATGAGACATGGGGAAAAGTAAGCCCAGACTGAGAATCCAATGATTGGGTATTCCTGTTGCCTCAAGTGTGTGCCCTTGGATGAGTCATTTAACCCATCAGGGCTTCTGTTTCCTTATTTATCATCCAGGCATTTGGACTCAATATTTCCCAGCCCTTGAACACTTTGGTTTTACCTTCTCTAAGCCAGGCAGTTAAGCATAGGCAGCTTGGGAGAATTTTGATTTATTTTAAATCGGAGAATGTTCAAAAGGGGAAGAATCCCAAAGGCTATCTAACCACTCATCTACCCAAGGGCAGCTCTGTCTCTCAACCATCCCAGGCAGATGTGTCCCTTCTATTTTTAACCACCTCAAGGGAAGTCTCTTCTAAGGTCTCATCCTGAGTCCGCAACATTTCTTCTCAGGAATTTAAGAACTCTGTGAAGAACAGTGTAAGCTTCCCACTGCTTCACATTCTTTTGCCAAGTCATCCCTCCAGTGTATGGGTTGGAAATCAGAAGCACTGTGAGAATATTCCAACAAAATCCACACATCCAATCAATCAGCAAGCCCTGACCATTTATTTCCGCTTCTTCATCTCTCCATATTGACTAACACTGACTTAGATTAAGGGTTTCATTGTCATCCCTTGCCAGGTTAACTCGAATCACAGCCCTCCTCAAAACTAGACTTACTCCTTATTTGTTGTATGCCTATGAAGGTGCAGATGGTGTCTTAAGCTTGAAGGATATGGCTATAAAGAAGACAGACATGGTCCCTGCTCTCACAGAACTCACAATCGTGTGTGTGTGTGTGCGCGCGCGTACGTGTGCTGGGGTGGAGGTGGGGGACACTATGTAAACAAGGAATTGCAGTCAGCTGTGTCAAGGGAATTATGACATGGTGTAGAACGGGACTGTTGACAAGCAAGGGCTCTGGAGCTGGACAGCCTGGGTTCAAATCCTGGCTCTTCCATCGCCCACTGTGTAGCTTTGGCCAACCTCTGTGTACTCAGTTACTTCATCTATAGATGAGGGGAAATGTCAATGCCCACTTCATGGGGTTGTTGTGAGGATGAAATGCCTTGATACATGCAGAATGGAGCCTGGCATATTGCAATAATGCAAGTGGTTTTATTATGCAAAATGACCTTCCTACAAAACAACTCTGACATTAAGACTCTCCAATGGCTTGCCAGGGTGGAGAATAAGATCCAGGCCCTGAGCATGACCTACAGGGCCCTCTGAGATCCCAGCCAACTCAACTTCACAGGCCACATATCTGCCTTGAAATGTGCCTGGATTGCTTAAAGTTTCCAGCTCATACCAGCTGTCTTGCTACTCCGATTCTACTCTGGCTGGCACTTCTGCCTGGCAAGCTCTTCCCCTTGAAAAGCCCTGCGCATCCTTTAAGATTCATCTCAGGTGTGACCTTCTCTAGCAAGCTCTCCCTGACCATCTTCGACCCAACTGGTTTCCCCACCCTTGGCACCCACGGTACTTGTGCAGAGTTCAAACCTTCACTTACTACGTTGTGTTAAAATTATTGATGTGTCTGTTTTGCATACAAGAGTTCCTTGAGAGTAGAACTCTTTATTTTACTCATTTTTGTATCCTCAGTGTCTAGGACAGTGCCTGGCACACAGCACATAACTAACAAATGTTCAGGGAAATGAATGCATGGAGATTTGTACCACAAATCTCCCCACGTAGCTTTTAAACAGCTTGTGGCATTTTGGGAGATACTGGTACAATCACTCTTCACTTGGAAGTAGTTGATAAATGTCCCCAAATTTTACTCAGTGAACACCATGTAAATGAGCTGTCATGTTCCTTCACTTACAAAATTACTTGCCAATTACAGTTAGATGATCCCAGCGTAATTGCCATGTAAACTGTACCCTGGCTGAGATAGCCCAAATCATCAATTAACTTTGCCCTCTCATCATGTGGTACTTACCACATAATTAAATAAATGGTCAGCCGCTACCACAATTGTCTATTTCTCCAACAAAATGAAGTGGCTACATTTGTCATTGATTTATCAGTTATGACAATCTGTAACACACCTCTAGGTATAAAAGCAGAAGCTTTAAAAAAAAAAAAGAGAACTCTGTACTCTTGCGAAAGATGTTCCAGGTTTTTGATCAAAAAGATAAGCATTATAAAATCTTTGTTTTCCTTTTGGAAAAAAAAAAAGAGAGAAGACACTGAGATATGAAGACAAAAAATCCTCCTTCTTCCTGAGGAGAGTTTCTTCCTGAAACCTCAGACAATAAAAACATTTCCAAGAATTTGAAAGTGAATTTAGCTCTTCAAACAAGTTACAATATATTTCAAACAAACAGTTTTGTTTTTTTTTTGGTGCAAAGTAGATGCATCTTACTGAAGCTGACGTTCTTTTCTGATAGACTGGCTAATATGTTATGCAAGAATTAGATAGATGGGAGAGATCCTGAATGTTGACGGTGGCTTCAAGTGACAGAATTTTCATTTGCGTCTCTGGATGCCATCTCCACACCTGACACAGGTAATCACATTCACTTCCCAGCATGGCCACATTAGGCCAAATGGATTCCCAAACAGAGGTTCTGCCTAAAGGGACCATTTGACTTCCAGAACACACTGCTTGGAGGCCCTGATTGAAAAGGAGGTCAATGCTGGCCCAAATATTTCTCTACTCCCTGAGGTGGAATAATTGATGTGCAGCAGCCCCTACAGATGTGGATTCACGAGAGTGATGGATTGATATAAGTATATTATTCACACGTACAGCTGCTAATATACAGGTCCCAGTGCAAACACCAGGACTTAAGAATATTATGTGGATTTAGGACAATCCCTGAAGGACTCCAGTTCCATTAAAAATTTGTTTGGCAGCCTGGGGCAGATCTATTCCAACTCCCATATGCTTCATGCATTTGAGAGGGGGAACTAAACCACTTTAAAAATAAATTTAATAAATTTTGTAATGTCAAGTCATTAACATCCTGTCTAGTCAAACTGTCTTCATATTTTGAAACAGTAACATTTACCTCTGAAATTAAAAAACACTCAAATATCTGAGTTAACATTTTATCTGAGAAAACATTCCTGGTGTTTTTTGCCAAAGGCGATAAATTGCATCCTGAAAACAGAAGAAAACATTCCTATTTTTCCCTCTGTAGATGTTTTTCTTGTCACAAATATACCAAACAATACCTAGAAAGTCCTGTGACAAGTCCATTTTGATTTGTAAATGGTAGAGGAAATAACTTGCAGACATGCTCAGCTATCGTTTGATGATTTATAACATTCGTTAGAATCTGTTGCCCACAGTGATTCTAACACTGCTTTTATAAATGCTCATTCATTCACTTAGCAGATTTTGTTTGTTTTTTTTGTTTTGTTTTTGTTTGTTTGTTTCTGAGACGGAGTCTTGCTCAGCCGCCCAGGCTGGAGTGCAGCAGTGCAATCTTGGCTCACTGCAACCACTGTGAGCCACTGCGCCCGACCTTAGCAGATACTTTTAATACCTATCATGCATGTGCAAGGCTGGGAGTTGGGGGAGACACCACAGAGACAAAAGCCGTCCCTCAAGTAGGTGACAGCATCAAGACAACAGCTGAGGGGAGGGTGGGCAGGGAGAATTTCAACTCATCTAAGAACACCCAAGCTTCTCATGCCAAATGTTCTTGGGTCTCCAAGGAAGATTCCCCCAAATGATAAAAGCATCCTCATCCTCACATAAAACATGTTTATTTCACCTTCACAACAACCCTATAGATACATAATAGGCATTTTTCTGGCTAATGTAAAGATCTGGAAGTTTAACTTCATATTATTTATATCAGGTGAATTATTTCAAGATTCCAAAATTCCACATAATGCAGTAGAGAAGTAGGATAAGCTCATGAATCTACACATGGAGAGAGATGGTAGGTGACCACACTCTGGCTCATGTGAGTCTCTCATCCATGCACGGTGTCCTTCAGCCTGTGCATGGACCCTTATAGTGTGAGGCTTGTCTGTAAACCTTCTCTTCAATGCTTAGTATAATACTGCCGTAAATAGGAAGTGCTTAATAAATGCAGTGTTTCCCTGACATTCTAATTAAAAACAGTCATTATTTCCTAAAGAGAAAAATAAAGGAATAAATTAGTAAAATGGGCACTAACAATTTTCAAAACAATAACTACTGGGTATAATGGCCCAAGAGTCCTTAAACTGAGACAGGCAAAAGTACATTCCCAGGTGCTTGAAACAGTGCAGGAGTCCTATTTACCAGAAAAGGGAAGATAACACTATTTGTCTCCTAGATGCACATAAAATTAGAGTTACATGAGTAAAGGAATGTAGTCCAAGACTTTCATATGTCCAAAATGAGCCTCCTACACTACCATTCCCACATACCAACCTCAAAATGCCTGCATGCTATAAATTTCTGAAAGACCCTTTCATCCCTGTGCCACCAAAGGAAGAAACTCAAGGCTGGGAGTTAAGTGGTATTCCAAGTCCCCCAAAGAGAAGAATGTTGCCAGTTCCCACTAAACTCTCTGCGACTACCCTTAAACTGGTGGGAATCAAGGGGGACAAGCAAATGGGACTTCAAAGCCCCTGTAAGGCCACCAGCCTGTTCATCAAGGCTGAGGGAGGTGGGGGCAGTCCAGTGAAACTCTCATAGCTCGTGCTTTTGAAGTTTGATCACTGCTCTCATTAGCTGAGCAGCACAGCCAAATGACAGCTGCTGGTCTTGTGAAGCTTAACTTGCTGGGGCACTGGCTACCTATGGAGATGCTGGGAGAGATGGGCACCAGGAAGTGGGAAAAAGAAAACCCTGTCATCTCTTAACTTCAAGCAATGAAAAATGGAGCAGAGGTAGAGACAGGAGGGCAAGCAAGAGAAAAACAGCTGAAAGTATTTGAAGAAATTTTCTTGTATGGCTAAAATCTCTGTAAGAAGTATACTGGTTTTTCTTATGAGACAAATGAAAGCTGTTTAATCAGAAACATGATATAACATGAAGATCTAAAGAAATACAGATGATAAATGCATGCATATATCTTTATTTAGAATTTTGTTAGACACTTTAAATTGAATCTATTTTTATAAGTATTCAGTATAATGACACAATAAGGAAACATTTTCAAACCCTTCATGGACACCAAGACTGTAAGCACTGTCTGCAGGAATTTGGTGCTTCTGTGCCACCATGTGACAGTCACCTAAAATTGCAGGCACCAATCTTAAAAGGAATAACAAAGTTCAGGAAGGTATGTTTTAAAAGTCTACTGCTATAAACATGGCCTCAAAACTCATACACACACAAATCCCACTCATTTTTCAGGACTTAGAGAAACAGCTGTCCCTGGAGTGTGACACATTTATTACAGAGACTCTCTGAATTGCTGTTATAGGCAGACACTAATGGGACAAGGAGGAAACTCTCAATTGGTGTTAAAATAAAGTTCATTGAGTATTATTTGCAAAAGTATAAATATGAAGGCAGTTTGAATGCCCATCATCATGGAAATGATTAAACAAACTATGGCATATCCACACAATAAAATATTAAGGAGCTGCTAAAATGTGCACCAGATCTTCATATACTGATAGAAGTGTATCTATGACATATTTAGATACAAAAAGCAAGTTGTTGAACAGCATGCATAATATGAATTAAATAATCCTTAAAGTGTATGCATTTTTCCATAAAAAGGTTCAAAAATATATAGAACTATTTACATTGGTTACTCAAGGGAGGGTAAGACTTTTTACTTTTAATTTTATGCTGCTTAACACAATTTGAATTTTTTTCCAGTGAGTATAATTTAATGTTTTTCTTTAAGCAAAGTTCCATAATTATAGAAGTTGTATAAAAGACAGTTTGCTCCACCTTTAGCATGTACCCCGATACACAGAAAGAGAAGCTCTCAGCAATTCCGCATCCGTCACTACACTCAAGTCTTGCCCAGCTGTAGAGCAGTGGGCCATCCTATGCTATAGCCTTAGGGGAAACTAGGACAGACAAAGCATGTTGGTCATGAGATTTCTGACTAGAAAAGAGTGAGCCTCAAAAAGAGAACTGCTGACGTGTCTCTCTAATCTGTTCCTCTTTCTTGAATCTATTCCCTCTTCTCTATTCTTAACTACCCCCACCCTGATCCACCATCTCTCATTACTCCAACATCCTTTAACCCACTCATTTGATTCTAACTACCCTGATCTTAAGCTTGTTCCTTCCAAGTCTAAGTAAGCAATCTCCCTAGAACACACTGGTCTTTCCAGAATTGAAATCCAAACGTGATTTTGCCCCATAGTAGAAACCTGTTACATGCTTATCAGCCTGGCCCTCCATGTCTGCCTAACCTTTGATTCCTCAAACTGTTGAGATATCCATATGCTTTTACAACAGAACCCCGGAATACATTTTTAAAATTTCCTATTCACAGAGAAGAGACTAATTGCCTTAATATATAAAAAGCCCCTATAAATCCTGAAGTAAAAAACCAATGACCAACAGAAAAACAGGCTAAGAATTTTAAAAATAGTTCTCAAAAAGGAAATACAGCTGAACCCTAAAAACATGCAGAGATTTTCAATGCCACTTAAAATACAAGAAATACAAACTAAACTACAGTAAGATGCCATCTGTAACTATCAGAGGGACAAAGTTCAACAAATGTAATAACATACTCTGATAGCAAGAATGTGCAGAAATAGGCACTCTCATGCATTGTTCAGTATAAACTGGTAAAATCTCTATCAAGGACAGTTTGGTAACACATTAAAAATTTAAACATGCTTAACCTTGACCTGGGAAATTTCATATGAAAGATATTCATTCTAAGGATATACTTATAGTATCCAACATGATGAATTTCCAAGAATATTCACTAAAGCATCATTTATAATAGAAAAAGACTATAAACAACCTAAATTTCCATCACAAAGAATTGGTTATATAAATTATGGCATATTTGTAAGTAGAATTCTATGCAGCCATCCAAAAGGATGAAGTTGTTTTATATTTATTGACTTTGAATTATTACTAATAGAAACTACAGGAACAAAGTTAAGTACATAGATATATTTGTTTGTGCTTTTTGAGACAGTCTCCCTCAGTGGCCCAGGCTGGAGTACAGTGACGCAATCTCAGCTCAACCTCTGCAACCTCTGCCTTCTAGGTTCAAGAAATTCTCATGCCTCAGCCTCCTAAGTAGCTGGGACTACAGACATGCGCCACCACACCCAGCTCATTTTTGTGTTTTTGTAGAGATGAAGTTTCACCATATTGGTCAGGCTGGTCTCAAACTCCTAGCCTCAAGTGATCTCCCCGCCTCGGCCTCCCAAAATGCTAGGATTACAGGCATTAGCCACTGCGGCCGGCCTGTTTCTAAATACCTGAAATAAATCAGAAATGATATAACGAAACAAGGAACATTGGTTGCCTCGAGGGAGAAGAATCAATGGGAACACGAGTAAAAAGGGGACTTACTCTTGACTTTAACCTTTTACTCCCTTTCTTTAATTTTTAAATTTAAACACGATTCAAAAAACTGATAAAAGCTTGCCTGTACCAGCATATCCTTCAAATACTATACCCAAATCCATTTTCTTTCACGCACAGAGTTATTCTCTCACCTAAGCCACGAACCTCATCCAGTTAATCCATGCAGACTGACCCTACCCCCATCAAATTTACGGTTGATTCATATTATTCTCCTGTTTTAAAACAAAACCGGACCTTCAGTGAGTCCCCATTGCCCTCAGAGAAAAGTTTAATCCATTAAAAAGACATTCAAACTCCTTTACCAGCCAGCCCCAACCTGTGAGACTCCAACCTAGTCTCAGCTACACCACGTGGCTCACCATACTTCTCTTACTATGCTTATAAAGTTTCCTCCCATCTCCCATCCTCCCTTCCCTAACAAAATTATATATGGCCTTTGAGGTCTATGTCAAATTACCTCTTTGAATGTTCCCTACCTCCAGAAAGAACCAATAAATTTTTTTCTCTGTACTCCTAAGAATACTTTGCTTATCCTACAAGAAGTTTACTGATTAAAATTATTAGTCATTTATGGGTCTACAGATTACTACATATAATCTATCGTTAGCTCTCTTAGACTGAAAATCCCTTAAAGAAAGAAACCAAGCTCATTCATCATGTATTCCTAGCACCTAAATTCCTAGCCTGGCACACACAGTTACAGTTGTGTTATATACACACACACATGGTTCACAGTCACCATTTTCCCCCACATTCCTCATTTATCAAATTGAATTAAGAATCTTGTTTCTCCAACGCTATTTCTACGTGGTTGGTTAATGTGTGTCCAAAATAACATGGTGCTACCTACGCAACTATACTTCCTAAGTTTAAGCCAGGGCCTTGTGGTTGATTGTTTTTCCTACATCTTGCACAGCTGTCTGGTATTGGTTTGACTTCACTTATTATTATTGAATATGCTGATTGGCTGCAGATAAAAGAAGTGCTGGTTTGTCTCCCTGAGAATGATTACATTTGATGACTTAGGTATGCATAACAATTTGGAGAATCAGAGTTACCATTTCAGGAGCAAATGGATATGAAATAAAATCTCTAGAGGGTGAAAGTGCTGACCTGCTCTGCTGCTTTACTCTTAAGCATTCTAATTCTAAAGATACTATAAAATGTCTTAAATGGAAAAAAAAAAAAAAACTAGTTACCCAAGAACTATTTATGATAGTTATTCACTATGCTTCTATTTATTATGCTTCTACTCAAATACAGCTTTTAGTAACTCTGGTTCTTGAGGCAATAAAAAAGGTGGTGGGGAAAACAGCTTAAATGTCCATCAACAGGTGAATGGATAGAACAAACTGTGGTACATCCATACAATAGACTACCTCTCAGCAATACAAGGGAATTAATAATTGATACATGAAACAACATAACATATCCCAAAATAAGTATGCTGAATGAAAGAAGACAGACCAAAAAAAGTACACATTGTTTTATTCAATTTATATAAAATCCTAGGAAATGCAAACTAATCTAATAGTGCCATAAAGCAGATCAAGGATTGGTTAGGGATGGAGTAGAGGCCAGGGAGGGGTAGGAGGGAAGAATTACAAAGTGTCATGAAGAAGATTTTGGGTGATAAGTATGTTCACTATCTTAATTACAGTGATTGTTTCATGGGTATATATATTTATTTGTCAGATTGTCAAAACTCATAAAATTGTACACAGTAGTCCCCTTTATGCATGGTTTTGCTTTCTTCAGTTTCAGTTACCTGTGGTTAACCATAGTCTGAAAATATAAATGCAAAGTTCCAGACATAAACAACTCATAAGTTTTAAATTACACGCCATTCTGAGTTGTGTGGTGAAATCTTGCACCATCCTGCTGTGTCCCACCTAGGGCATGAATCATCCCTCTGTCCAGCATCTCCATGCTGTATATGCCACCTGCCCATTAGCCACTTAGTAATCATCCAGGTTATCAGATCAAAGACACAGTATACATGGTTGTGGTGCTATCCGAGGTTTTAGACACCCAATGTGCGGCTTGGAACATATCCACCATGAATAAGAGGGACCACTATACTTTAAAATGTGTAATTTATTATATGTCAATTATACCTCAATAAAGCTGTTTTTTTTTTTAAGTGGCAGGAAGAAGACAGAGGTGAGAGAAGGGAGAGGGAGAAAGAAGTCTGTCCGAGAACATATCTATACAATTCTATCTTAAAGTGGTTTTCAAAGAAGAGGGAATGTTCAACACTTGCAAAATACCTTTCCAGAATGACATTTTCCTGAAAATGTCATTTTCTAAGAAGGTAGGAATTGTATTTTTGAAAGGAGCATCCAGGTTGCAAGCAGATGATTAATTATCATGGAAAATCATTGATGTATCATCGCAATTTCACAGTGTTTCTTACAGTTAAAATAAAGCTCCTTCATATCTCTCATAAAGGTATTATAAAGCTTTAATTGATTTGTGTTGGTGAAAACCCTTGGTTACCATCATGGAAAATAATTTAATTAAGTATCAAAATATAAACATACAACTTTGAGTATGATTTTTATATTTTTCTTTATAATAAATATTGGAGGGTACCAGCTAGTCTAACACATTAATAAACCAGGGGAGACTCAGACCTTAGAGGCTTGCACATCAGTTGATTTAATGTCAAATATAGAATCTACAGAGATGTCTAAAGAAACTTGTGTAGCTACCTCTACTACTGGATAAAATCTTGCAAGTACCACTTGCCCCCTCATTAAAAAGCAATAATGGTTTATGCAGGGTTAACTAAGGAATACAAATCTCTAGGCTTACTCATACATTTTCTTTTATGGGAAGGTTGAGAAGAGTAACTTTACCGTCAGCATGACAGTAAAGAAATACAATAAAAAATGACAATAGCGATCAGGAGGACAATACAGACTCATATGGAAAAAGAAAAACTAAGAATTTGATTGAAAAATGTTTGAGTCACAGGCTGTATCTAAGGTAACAGACACAGCATTCAGTATAATGCTTGATTGCACTTTAAGAGTATCATTCAGTAGCAATCCACACACACTAGGTCTTCAGTAACTGCTAGACATTATTATTCATGATTTTGGAAGTGAAATTGGAGACTGTAATTTAACATCCAGTCAACAGGTCTGGAGATCAAAGTCCCTCACTATTTGCAAGGTAGAAATAAAGAAGATGTTCTATGATATCTCTATTCCAATTAATATAATCAGACATGGGATAGTAGAGAAAACTCATCCAAGAAAGTGTTGATCATTAGGCAGAAACAAGAAGATTCTTTTAAGAAATAAATACATTAAGAAGGACTCTTTGCTGTGGATCTTTATACTGGTGACCCACAGCAAACTGGAGAATAACTTTCACATTTTGGGATGAAAATGTCATTATGAGGCAGGTACAGATATTGCAGTTCGTTATGGTCACCTGTAAAAAGCTCTGCAATTTGTAAGGCTAGAGAGAATACAGAAGTCACTAGTCACTGTGCCAATTTAAATTTAAATATAAGTCAAGTAAAATTAAAAATTCATTTCTTCAGTTGCATTGGCCACATTTCAAACGCACAACAGACACATGTAGTTAGTGGCCCCCATATAGGAGAGGGCAATATAGAATATTCCATCATCACAAAAAGTTCTAGTGAACTGCATTGGGCTAGAAGGAAGTAGAGGCTAACATAAGGATGCCAAGTAAGAAACCCTGTAATACTGTATTTGAGAAAGAGAGTGCTCATTGGTTACAAAGGGGCCATATCATTCAACCTCCAAAGGGGAAAAGGGACCTTGGGTTCATACTCTCCTAGCCTGGCTTTCAATAAATAATCTAGAGTTAAAGCGCTCTCAATGCCCTTGTGCCCTCTGGGACCTCAAAAACTAAATGTGTGTTTTCCATAAAATATTAAGTCAAGAGAAAGTAAGACAGCACACTTAATGTGAAATAAAGTTCATATACTCCTGTTTAAACACAGATTAGAATTTCTGTCAGAACAATGCCAGTGAAAAGTTGACATTCTAATTAATACAATTTACATTATAAAGCACTGAATATCTTTATCTTGCTATTATGAAATGCCCTCTTTTAAAAAAAATTGAAACTCTACTCAACAGGGAAATGAGTACTAAGGACAGTATGTAAAAACCCATGTACAAGAGAGGTGGTTAGGGTCACTGGCATTTTTACACACCATCGACTCAGGTATCTAAAAAGGGAAGCAATACACTCATCCTCTACCACACAGTTTTGTCATTCTTTATCATCTGCAAGGCTATTTGCATGCAGCAATAGGATTTTAAGGCTGTTTTTCTGTTATAAAACATGCTGCAAAACACAAACACCAAAACCTGAAACATTCTCTCTTTCCCCTCTTTTCTCCCTCTCCATCTCTCCCTTCTCTCTCTCACTTAACATCATAGAGAATAACAGTTGTGGAACCCTGCAAACTCGCATACATGTAGGACTCCCACATAATGTTCATTCAATCCAAATTCTGAGTGTGTAAGAGGGGCAGAAAATCAACCCCACAGTTGGGCACCCAAGGATTCATGTTCATTGCCTTTGTCAATTTTATGCTATCAGTGAAAGGAATAAAGATGAGATCCTTACAGCTTGAATTTTCATTTCCTATGACACGTGCTTTTTCTTCATGCTTTATCACACTCCACTACTTGGTTTCCACCCCTTCATAATTGATATCGGCCATTTGAAGCATTCAGTAAAAACCTCATGAGGTTCATCGAATGTCCCCCAGTCTATAATTCTTGCTTTTAACATATTCAGAAGCAAATTTATCTGAGTGTTTTCCACTTCCCCTCCATGGTTTTCTCTATGCACAGGGATGAGTGTAATGACAGTTGTATTAATTATATGCTGAAAAACCCACATAGCAGCAAAAATGATGGAGATCATCATTTTAAATATTTTATTAAAATAACCCAGTGTAGAACAGATAATGTAGACCCTCTTGATAATGAGAGGTTCATTAATTTTACAAGAATTCTAGAAAGCTTAGAATGGTCATCAAAATCATTTTTCATTTATTTGTTTTTTTTTTTTTTTTTTTTTTTTTTTTTTTTGAGACAGAGTCTCGCTCTGTCGCCCAGGCTGGAGTGCAGTGGCGCGATCTCGGCTCACTGCAAGCTCCGCCTCCCGGGTTCACGCCATTCTCCTGCCTCAGCCTCCCGAGTAGCTGGGACTACAGGCGCCCACAACCGCGCCCGGCTAATTTTTTTGTATTTTTAGTAGAGACGGGGTTTCACCGTGGTCTCGATCTCCTGACCTTGTGATCCGCCCGCCTCGGCCTCCCAAAGTGCTGGGATTACAGGCGTGAGCCACCGCGCCCGGCCTCATTTATTTGTTTTTAAGAAAGGGAAAACGTTCAGTTGTTCCTTTAGAGAACAAGGGTATAATAAAATTTTCTAAGGTATTTTTAAATAATCACTTATCCTTCCAGAAAAAGCTTTGAAAAGGTAGCTTGAAATAGAGATTATTTAGGTTTCATGGTATTACTTGAAATGTCTGTAAATTTGCAGCTTCTGTGACCCATTAAAACTTGGTTTCATTGACATATAGTAATCTTTGATAAATAAAATTGATATTTCCTATAAACAAACAAGCAGTACATTAAAATCCTTTGATTATTGACAGCAAGAACAACACAATCTTGCCTACCAAGTGTGTCTCCAGATACAGTTTAAGGCCATCCATCTCTGCTTTAGGGGGAGTCCAATTCTCTGTAGTTTCCATGGCTTCATTTAACCATTGAATGAATTCATCCAGTTTGTTTACAAACCCCTTGTGAGAGGAAAGAAAAGGGGGAAAAAGAGGGCAAGAAAGGCATGTTAGTTGGTTATTCTGTAAAAAGCCAATATTAAACGTTCCAAACTTTATCCATGATCAAATCCATCCCACCACACTCCTATCCTAGTCTCATCTTTGCTGTAATGGAATTTCCACTATTTCTGGACCCGAAGTCTTATCAAAATGGGAAAGAAATTGTCAATGCTTCCCTCTCAGTTTTTCTCTAGGATCACTTTTCTGAGGAATTTAGATTGGATTGGGGGGTGTCACTGTATGGATGCCTCAAAACATCAAAACATTTCTGGTGTCTGACAAGTATCCCCCTGCCAAAAAATCAGGTCAGGTCTGCTAGGAACGCTCATTGGCTTTGGGGGATAAAAGCATTCCTGTAAAGATGGTGTTCTTCACTCAGAAGCCTGTGGAGTTCAGTTGCCATAGCTGAACTAGAAATATATTTTAAAATTACATAAGTATGTACAGGTCCTTGGACGAGTTCTGTCCACAGCCCATATGTCTGTGTCTAAGCCTGTATGCTACAAAGGAAGGAAGCGTAGAAAGTGGGACCAATGAACAAACATAAATACTTGGCTTCGGGTATGTACAGACATAAAGATATATTCTTGGCTAGGAAGCACAAATCACAATAATCTTGTAATTTTTCAAATAGTGGTTATAAAATTTTATTGACCATTTAAAAGAATACATCTGTAGAAACAGAAAATATTTTGAAAATATGAAAGCCCAACTGCAAACCTAAGTGAAAGAAACGGGGCTGGGCTCCTGCTTTCCACATCTGGGTAAACAGCACCACCTGGAGGTCATAAGGAGCAAGGGCAGGCTTCCACACATACTTAGGAATGGGTTGAGATGCCATTTCCCTATTAAACTTAACCGATTGTTCAGATTTGCCTTTCAAATAATCTTGATTAATATTTTTAAGGCTTAACTGAGGATGTCCTGAGACTGAAGTGGAAAGAGGTAAAAGTAAATATTTTTTATAATGCTTCTCACAAACTAGGCTTTGCCATTAGGGTTTTTCCTAGATAATATTTTAAGATTCATAACCCTTTAATTGAAGCAATTAGATTACCTCAAAAAAAAAAAATGAGAAAAAGAGAAAATGGAATTGTGGAGAGTGGTAAGTAAAAGGACAAATAACACTCAGGAACACAAATTGTTTATTAGAGGGGGACAAAGCAGAGATGTGGGCACAGAGTCCCATAGAGTCAGATCATACCATACTGTTATGCTCTGGTATGTTGCCAACCTGTGTAGATAGAGCTCAGTCTATCATCCCACATAGTAACATATCATATGATTTCCCATATTCATACATGCTTCCAAAAGCTTTCCCTATTGAAAATCTCTCTATTGTACCAAGTCTCCAAGGACAGTCACACCCAGGGACACATATCACAACCAGATTTCACAAATGCAAGATTTCTCATTTATATTCCTTCGAAAATCTATCCCAATCAGTTAGATTTGATAAAACTAATGAGAAATATCATCTTAGAGACATCATAATCTCAAACTGAAGCCTATACAATTGCAATTGGCTGAGCTGGGAACTATATGGTAGTTCAACATGCCTCCAGTCCTAGACTCCAACCCTAAACTGATTGATAATATCATTAAGGTTTCTGTTGGTCATCACTCAGAAGATTTTCTTCCAGGTGAGGTAAAAATATGTCCAACAGAGAAAGTTTCATAAATTTCATACAATGTATTCCCTTTCTAAGTGATCTACCAAACTCAGCCTTTTTATCTAATTTTCTCATATTGCAACTCTTTCCAAATGCCAAGAATCCCTGCAAGATCATTCATTTTGCCCCTTCTCCTATCTTTAGGGTATCACTTTGTCTGTTCTTCTGCCCTTCCTGCATTTGCATAAGTTTGAGAGTTGCTTTGCTTTTCATTTCCTCCCAAATACTTGACTCTTTTTTTTTTGAGACGGAATCTCACTCTGTCGCCCAGGCTGGAGTGCAGTGGCCGGATCTCAGCTCACTGCAAGCTCCGCCTCCCAGGTTCATGCCATTCTCCTGCCTTAGCCTCCTGAGCAGCTGGGACTACAGGTGCCCGCCACCTCGCCCAGCTAGTTTTTTTTGTATTTTTTAGTAGAGATGGGGTTTCACCGGGTTAGCCAGGATGGTCTCGATCTCCTGACCTCATGATCTGCCCGTCTCGGCCTCCCAAAGTGCTGGGATTACAGGCTTGAGCCACCGCGCCCAGCCTACTTGACTCTTTTAATGTAGAAGTTACACTTATTCAAGCTCAATCTTCTCAGTAGTGTCCCATCTGTTCAAAATGTTATTCCCCAAACTCCTACCTAGGGCTCAGAATATTTCACAGGTCCATATCTGACTTGATGTTTACCATAGATCCCTTCAGATGTGTACAGTAAACCTGTGAGCAGAAGTAAGGGCAGAGTCTGTTAGAACTCCAGTCCTAATTCTCGATACTCTCATAATTAAAATTTTGGTGAAAACTTAAGAGACCCTTTGCTGACCAGATGGACTTACAGAAATATTGTCTGTCATCGGTGGATGCTAGTCAGAAAAGTAGAATTTAGATGGTTTATAAATGGGAGATGAAAATAGTACTTTATAGTACTTACAGCATTAGTTTTTACTGTTGTATTTAGAATTGTGTTGTTATATCTGTGTATATAAATTGGTTTGGGAAGAAAATTAAGTCAGAAAGTATATTATTTAGTGAACAAGTGGTTAAATCCAAGAAGATAAATAGTTAAAGACATTATTTGAAAGGTAATTAGTTATAAACCATTCATGATCTTCTCCCCTTCAAAAACAAACAAACAATAACCTGTGTGTGTATGTGAGTGCATGGCTGCTTCATCATAAAAGGTTAGTCTTAGCCGAAAAGTACTAAACAATGTGTCAGGTTTCCTAACAGAACCATGATTACATAGTTAGCTGAAATCTGTGAGATGCAGATTAGACAAAACCCATTGGTCCTGGGTGAACATTTCTGGATGGCACCTCTGTGTATCCCAGTCAGATAGCAAAACAAGGCTGTCTGATATAGGGGAAACAGGAGTCCTCTCAAGGATTCTCTCTGGGTTTCTTCTGAATTATATCCCATCCTCACAACTTTTTATTTGTTGTACATTTCCTAACTCTTTTCTTGCCAACACTAAAAAGTTTCATCACTCACAATAGAAACCTGAGAAATCCCAGTATTCCTAACTTATAATAAAAGCTAAGCACCCCTTCTCTTTAGGGAGATCTAGCTTTCCACCTCCCTTCCTGCTTCTATGTGTAGCCTCAAGAATACAAACAGAAATCATGAAAGCAAGCAAAACTGGAGTCCATTCAATTCATGATACATTTATCACATGCTATTTTTCCACCTCACTCAGCCCCCTCTATCTGTGTACTATCACCAGGTTTCTGTGTATAGTGGACAGTGTACTAGGTACTCTCCCCCTGTGATGAGATGTGCTTAGAAAGACCAAGAAAGTGCCACTCTATACACAGACCATGTGGATGTGCAGATGTGGTCACATTCGGACACACACAACAAATATTTGATGCCCATTTTCAGAAGTTCTGCTGGCATCTTTGTGGTGTGAATGAAAGAAAACAAGGATGACATAGGAAAATGGAAAAAATATTTTAAAAATTATTTTGAAACAGATCAAATCCTAATGCAACAAATATTGATCATGTATTCATTCATTTAACAAACGTTTATTAAGTGCCTTCTATGTGCAAAAAAGCACACTGCTAGACATTGTTGAGAATACAAAGATAAATATCATTGTGGCAAAAATTTCAGCAGAACATAAAGCACGTCTAAGCCCTAAATTCAAGTAATTTTAATAGTCAAAAAGAATTTTACAATAAGCAAAGAGTTGGGACACTCTCCTGGATGTTGTGAAATTATTATATCTGTATCAGAATTCTGTCTGTATCCAAGTTTGCTCTCATTCTTAGTATTGGCCTACCTGTGTGTGTTTCTAATATTCCGAATTCAAATTTACTTCTCTAGAAAGTCAGAGGACTATAAAAATCAGATTTTCTTCATTACATAATCCAATGCCACCACTGCACTACATGAAAAGTACATTTTATGCATATTCTACTCTCTGCCACAGGCTGAATTACAAACCTTTGAAAGGCTACATTTTAGCCTTCATTGTTCAAACTCCTGCTGCTGTATCTGTTCAGTGTCCTGTTATTTTCTACCAGTGTCCTTATCGTCCCTTTCTGCTTCTTCTTCCATTACTTTTCTTTGCCTCCCTGACAAGCTGTCCAGGAGCACATGGAGGGTGACCTAGTCCACAAGATCTGTACTCCTGCCCACTCTCACAGATTGTTTCCTTCTGAGTGAATCTTTGTCATACTCCTATTTTATACAGGCTTTGAGAGCCTGTAGACCCTTGTTTGGCACCAAGCCAGGATTCAACCCCCAGAAGAAATCCTGGTCATCAAACCTGGGAGAAAATGGAACAGTGGTTGGCCCTCCTAACATCAGTTGTCAGCATACCTGCTACTCCCAAATCATTTGTATTGTCAAAGTTCCTTCGTGAGGGTGAAAACTTACTTTTAAACTTTCTAAAACATCAATCTCTTTAAAGACTAAGATGCACAGTGAAAGTACATGCAAATGTATACTCACTGGTTTGTGAAAAATAATTTGCTAGAGCCTTTGGCTGGCTAAAATACACTTGAAGATTATTTTCACAGTGAACACTTACGGTTAAATCTTGCGAAGTGCTACACTCTCCCAACAAGTTAAGAATGCTCATTATTTCTTTTCCTAACTCTTTCTCCTCTACAACAAGCCTTGTATGGTTAAATATAAACTGTCTTGGTGGTTACCTTTGCCCTCTGGCAAGGTTGTCATATGGAGCTAGAATAAAAAGGAGGGCCTTCCTTGTGCCATATGTGAGGCCAGGGAACAACCACACAGTGGAAAACAAGATATGGCCCCTGCCTGGTGTTATTGAAAGTCTAGGGGTGATTTTTTAATGGGATTAATTATAGACTAAAATAAAGTGGAAAATTCTATCTCTACAAGACGAAAGGGGAAATATACAGCAGGAAGTAAATGCTGTGTTATCACCACAACTCTTCGAGATGGTGTTGATTACGGTCATTTTACAGATGAGGAAACTGAGGGTCAGAGAAGGTAAGTGACTTGGGATTTGAACATGGATCTCACTCCAAAGTCTATTCCTCCCACAGTACCACACCACCCTCTAGAAACAGCATTCCTGCAGACAAGTTATCAGATCCAGGTAATGGAGAAGTAGCATTTATTCCCAGTTTTAAAGTCTTGGCACTGAGATAAAATTCCCTGAGTCCTAAGTCTCTTACCCTTCTCATTCACTATTTTCTGTTTTTTTTTTTCTAAAACAGAATTTGTGATGAGACTAAATACTTCACAAGAAACACACTTATTTTTAGAAACCAAAGATTACTGTAAAGTTCATTTCTAATGCACAGAAAATTTAAATGAAAAATTTAAGGGAGTTACATGTTTGAATGAGCCCATTCTACCAGTGTTCAGTTACAGATGGGCTTGACTCAGTTTAATCACAGAGGAGATGGCCCTTAGTTCTCAGAAGGCAGTTGAGCCACCTTTCTGAACTGCTAATTCCTTTTGGTATTTGCTGTTTGGAAGTGTATGTGAATGTGTGTGTATTCATCCTCAGAGTAATTCATATCTATTTGTGGACAGAGAAATTAGGTGTGATGTCTGACTCAGTCTAGATCAAGTTAGCTGCCTCCACACAGAAACATGCTGAAGAGTATCAAAAAAGTGAACTATTTTCATTACATTTTATGTATTTATTTATTTATTCTTTTTTTTTTTTTTTTTTTAGAGACAAGGTCTCTCTAGAGATAAGGCTAGAGTGCAGTGACATGATCATAGATCACTGCAACCTCCAACTCCTGAGCTCAAGGAATTCTCCTACCTCACTCACCCGAGTAGCTGGGACTACAGGTGTGCGCCATCACACCCAGATTATTTATTTATTTATTTATTTATTCATTCATTCATTCATTCATTCTTGTAGAGACGGGGTCTCACTATGTTGCACAGGCTGGTCTCAAATTCCTGGCCTCAACTGTTCCTTCCACTTTGGTCTCCCAAAGCAAAGGTATTACAGGCATGAGCCATTGCACCTGGCCTATTTCACTTTATTTCCAAAAAAAAAAAAAAAAGTCAGCATCTGCTGTTGAATCTTTTAAACTATTATGCTCTCATCTGGACAATTCTAGCTGAAACAAATAACCCTCAGATGGTACTCACCATGTGCCAGAACCTGTTTTAAGTATTTTGTACAAATAGATCATTTAAGTCTCATAATGGCCCTATGAGGTGGGTACAATAGTCTCCCCATTTTACAGATGAGAAGAGTGAGGCCCAAGAGGTAAGGAAGTCTGCCCGATACCCTACAGCCAGAAGGTGGCAAACTCAGTACCTGAATCCAGCGAGCCTCACTGGCACCACACGAAATCATGAACAGTCAGCTGATTTAACAGCTTAAATATGTCCCTTGCAGGAATTAGAAGAGAAGAACTAAATGAGGACTAATCTGGGGGGGACACGGGAGGGTATATTAAAAGAGGGGAAAAAGTGCTTACTATGAGCCAGTGTAGATAATGTTAAGAGAACAGTTGCTACAGCCAGACAAAACTGAATTTGATTCATTTAGTTTAGGTATAAACTGAATGAACGACTTAATGTCTCTGAACCTTAGTTTCTTCATCTGTAAGACAGGGACATTAACAGTCATCATGGGGTTACATGAAGACTATAGGAAAAATATAGTTTAAAGCCTGATGTAAAACAAGGGCTTGATAAATGATTCTTTAAAAAATCATTCCTAATTAATAAAAGTTCCAATTTGATCTTTTATCTCATTGACTTGACAATTTTTTATTATTTACTAAGTCTACAGCACTGTACTACGTGTAGTACAGTGAGATGGATGATCCATGCGATGGATTTTTAAAGTCCCCACACAGGCCGGGCGCAGTGGCTCACGCCTGTAATCCCAGCGCTGTGGGAGGCTGAGGTGGGTAGATCACGAGGTCAGGAGATAGAGACCATTCTGGCCAACATGGTGAAACCCCGTCTCTACTAAAAAAAATACAAAAATTAGCTGGGTGTGGTAGCATGTGCCTATAATCCCAGCTACTCAGGAGGCTGAGGCACGAGAGTCACTTGAATCCGGGAGGCGGAGCTTGCAGTGAGCCAAGATCACTCCATTGCACTCCAGTTTGGCGACAGAGTGAGACTCTGTCTCAAAAAAAAAAAAAATTCCCCACACAGTCACAACATAGGGGGTGGCAGCAACTGCTCTGGGCATTTAGAAGAGGGAGTCATGGCTTTCACCTCACATGGTAAATGAGACAGCATGAGGGGCAGCATCTGAACCCGCAGGTTAGCAAGAATTTCACCACCCTGCTACCCGACCAGTGGATCTGAAGGGGATCACGTTTCTCTACTAATTGTTACAAGTTTCAGGAAAATCTGACTTAATTTTTCAAAACAGGCCACATTCTTTGGAGCCTATCTTTACATCAGCAATGGGGCTATCAAAGAGTAACAGCTAAAGGACATCATGATCCTCTTATCCACAGTAAAGGTTTGTTTAGGCTCTAAATAAGGTAAGTAAAATTAGAACTTTATTTAGAAGTAAAATTATGCATTGAGATTTTTACATACATATTTACCAACATATATATTTAATCTTCTGTTTTTGTACATAATTCTTTATACACATAGTTTCTACATAAAATGACTAGATTTAGATTTTTGCATAACAGCACTAAAATGCAATGTACCTTTCCCAATCAACTAACTATATACTTAATGTGCCACCTAGGCCCAGGGGCTCAAGACAAAGTGCTAGAGAGTTAAAAGTTGTGCTTTGGACTCTACTACCTCACTTATATACCCACACTCCTACCTAGAAAATCCAACACAGTATGAGTAATTGACAGAAGAGGAGAGACAGTGTATGCTTTTAGAACAAAGATTGAAGAGAAAATAAAATGGCTTCAGTCAGTGTTCACTCTGATGCCACCAAGAAAACTCAAATACTGAAATGCCTAATGAAATATTTAGCTTCTTTTCTAAAGGTCAAATGAGAAGGCTTTAGAATATAAAAATATTCCTGATAAAACTGTTCCAGAATTAAGGTAAAAACTGTCAGTGGGAAAGAAAGAGCAAAATGGCATGCAATGGTATTATCTAAAGTTACCCAGGTGGGATGTTCTATTCTGAACTCAGCAACATGTAGAAGGAATATAATGCTGAATCCACAGTTTCTTCAAATACTATTTATTTATAGTGGCTTCAACTGGGAAAAGAAGAACCCAGAAAGATTCCTAACTCTTATGATGGGAAAGGGTTTCATCTAACAAATCTAGAGATTTTGACTTCAGTTGCTCCCTATAGGTTCATAAAAAGAAATTATCAATCATTCTAAGGGCAAAACAAGATTGGAATGCATATTATCAAAGTCTAATAAAAATAGATATGAATAAAAAATTGGGAATAAACTGGAACAAACAATAGGTTAATATTAATTAAGCACTTACTACACACCAGGCACTTACATAATCCTTACAACAAACCTATGATACAATATTACTGCACTCTCCATTTTATAGGGAGGAAACTGAAGCACAGACAAGATCAAACACTTACAAGCTCCCAACATTGTCAGGTATGAAGCTGGGGACCTCTCATTCATGTAGTATGACTGCCCCAAAGCTTGGCAGACTTCCTCTAGGTGAGACCTTGCTTCAAGCACCCCCAATCCTCCAGAGGCACTGGATAAGCAGATCACATCATCTTTATCTGCCTTTAAGTCTCAAATGAGTACCTGAGATACCCATAACTTAGAATTTAGGATTATGACAGTTTAATGGTTTAATTGTAGGTTTTTCATATCTAGTATTATAATTAACAATACTTAACATTTAGGTACTATCTACCAGCTATTCTTTTAATAACTTGTGAAGTTATTGAATAGTCAAATTTCCCCATTGTACAGATGAAGAGGCTAAGGCATAGAGAAGTTATGTAATTTATTTAAGGTCATATAGCTATTAAGAGGTTACTAAATAGTTTTGTTCCAGGGGCTAATCTCTGGACTACTGTCCTATATTCTCTCTCTAACCAGATTTGTTCCCACAAAGTCCACAGAGAGAAAACAAAGGACAGTCACATTCTCTGTTGTTCACTCCTATTTTCCAACCTTCTCTGAGAACCCCAGCTCTTGCCGCATAGTTCAATCATTCCTATCAGAACCCTATTTTAGATCATTTTTCCTATACTCTGTGCTCTCTCTTTTCAGCCTTTCTTTTCTTTCTTCCTTGACTATTGTTTCTCTTTTGCCTCTTTTTTTCTCTTCCCTCTTCTCCAGCCCCTCCCCTCCTTTGTTCCCCACTCCTCTCCTCTCTTCCCCTACTTCTCCTCTTTTTTCCACTTGCTCATTGTTCCTTTCTTTTTTCTATTGTTCAAAGTCTCCTCCAGCCTTGTTAGGGCTAATCAATCATTTTAAATAAACATGTCTGGACATGTCTATAAAGTTTTAGTGAAAAGGGCTGACTCCTTGACACTGAAGTATAGACCTGAAAATGTTGTTTTATTCCTTGCTTGGATTAGCTCTAAATACTTTCCTGATTAATAAGAACTCCTTGCACATCAAATATCTGGAACAAGAGTGAGTGTGACTTGATGGGAGTATTTGCAGAATACTAAGATTATTCAAAAGATTACATGTGATTGTTGAGTTGTTGTTTATCTAAGTATTCTAAATTTCCTCCAGGGAATAGATAACAAAATTATTATTCAGTAATAACAAAGTTATTATTTTTAGAAAAAAAATTGGAATTCCATGTGAAGAGTTCATCATACTGAATGAGCAAGAAAATGCTATGGCCAACTTTCTACCAGAGAGCTTCAGGTTGGCAAGTTAGTAAATGCTAACAACTCAACTATTGTAGCTGAGTACCAAGAAGACAGAAAAACAGTATTATCTAAACACATCTGCTTGGAAGTGGGTAAAGGAGAAAGAAGAGTTCCCATAGAGATTAGAAGCACAGACCCCATTTTCAAAAGGCTCTTAGAATTTATCTAGTTGAAAGCTCCCTCCATTTTACAGATGAGGAATCTGATGCTCAGAAAAGGTAAGCAGGCTGGGCACGGTGGCTCGTGCCTATCATCTCAGCACTTTGAAAGGCCAAAGCAAGAGGATCATTTGAGTCTAAGAGCTTGAGACGAGCCTGGGCAATATAGTGAGACCCCATCTCTACAAAAAATAAAACATTTGCTGGGCAGGGTGGTGTGCACCTGTAGTCCAGCTACTCCGGAAGCTGAGGTGAAAGGATTGCTTGAGCCCAGGAGTTGCAGGCTGCAGGAGCTCTGATTCACTACTGCTCTCTAGCTTCGGTGACAGAGCAAGACTCTGTCTCTCAGGGAAAAAAAAAAGGTTAAGTACTTGACAGATAACATTCACTCACCAGTAGGTAGCTGAGCCAGAAGAATCTGTGTTGTGTAATCAAGTACAGAGATCTAATTGTTCATTTTTAAAGTTTTCATAGACATCTTTTAGAAAAGATTTCCAGAGATCAAAAAAAGGGACAGAACTAGAGTTTTTAAGAATAATGTAAAACTTCAAAGGACTATTGGCTTAGTGAATTGCATACACTATTGGATAGCATTAGGCCGGCTGAAGTAAGGATTAAATTGCCTTTTTTTGTTCAAACTCCATGTGTATGAGTACACATACATGTGTGTATTAAGTTGTTTATTCAAAAAACATTTATGGGAGTTTACTAGTACCAGAAATTGTATTAGGCCCTTGGGACTCACATATACATAACCCAGATTCTTCTATTAAAGAGTTCAGAGCACCGTAAAGTATGAGATGTATGATAATGCAGACTCACGGTTCTCGAACTTTTAATCTCGAGTCTCCTATTAAGAATTATTGAGATCCCCAGAAAGCTTTTGCTTCTCTGGGCTTTATCAATATTCATTTCAGCAATTTAAAAATATTAATACATATTTTTAATACATTAAAAATAATAATATATATTAACATAAATATTATTTAAAAGAATGTTTTCAAAGACAGTGAAAAGAATGGCATTATTTTAGCTATATGCAAATCTTATGAATGCCTGCCTTAATAGAATATGGCTGGATTTCTATTTCTACTTCTGCATTTAATCTATCACAATATCACGTGTTATGGAGCTTCTGGAAAACTCTGCTATACACAGAATGAGAGTGAAAAAGGCAAATAACATTCAGTATTAATATGATAATAGCTTTGACCTTGTGGACCCCTGAAAGGGTCTTGAAAGCCCCTCGAGGTGCCAAGACCATACTGAGAGAACCTCTTGCTGTAGATCATACCAAGTGCTCAGGAGCTATTGAAAAGACATTTAACTCACTCTTTGGGCATCAAGGGGGACTTCCTGGAGGAAATCACAGGAAATTGAGCCCTGATAGATAAGTGTAAGTGATTCAGAAAAAGAATAGGGGGAACTAAGAAGAGCAGAGAATGACATTCCTAAAATGAAGCCTGAGAGAACAGCTTATTCTGAGAACTCTAAGTAGCTGAGCCTGGCTAACGAACACTGAAGAGACAAATACGAAACACTTAGAAATGAGGTTGCAGAGTCTGGCCAGGAGCTAGGCCACATACAACATGCTCTGTAGTTTATATTTTATCCTAAAGACAATGGAATGGTCATTAAAGTTTTGATGCAGAGAGTGGGAGAATCTGATTGGCTTCTTAGAAGACTCACTCTGGCTGCAGTGTGGAAAATGATTGCCAGTTGAAAGACTGAGAGCAGAGAAGCCAGTTAAAAGGTTGCTATAGCACTCTGAAGAAGTTGATGAGGCTAAACTAAAGCAGCTCAGTGGACATGGGCAGAACTAGGTTCTGCTAGGTTATAGAGAGTACTCAAAGGTAGAATGGACAGGACTAATTGGTTCTGATGGATGATGAGAAAGATGTTAGAATCTGGGATGACTGCCAACTTTCTATTTTGGTTGGAGGTACCATTTCCTGAAAGAGGAAATACAAAATTCAGAAGGAAAAATAGTTTGCAGGAAGATCATGAACATGATATTATGTATCATGAATTCGGTTTCTCAACTTAATCAGTTGAAGCATCTAATAAGACAGTTAGTTGTATAAGCCTGGAACTGTACAGCAAGATCTAGTGAGAGAAAGCAACATACAGGGTGTACTAAAGACCATGGGCATAGACGAGATAGCCTAGGAACAGTATGTAAAGGGAAGATCCACTTGTGTCATCTACATTATGAGGCCCAAGAGTGCAATGCACTCAACTTTCTTCACTCTGTCCTTCATTCTGTTGTCTGTCTCAATGATCCTGACACTGGTTGTGCCTCAAAATCAACTGCGAAACTCTTTAAAAATAAACAGAATTCAGAGAAAAGAGATCTCCTCAAAGTCTCTCAAGGATAGAAAGATAAAGAGCCAACAGCTGCAGAGCACTGGAAACATTTAGTGTCGATCTTAGGAAAGAAAGTATTTGATGCCACTTTGTGACAAGCTTGAAAGATCTGGTAATAACCAGGAGACAGGATGTTCTAACAGCAAGCACTGTGGGGTGGGAGAGACAGATTCTACTTGTAAAATGAGGGCATTGAGCTGAATGATTCTTCATGCCTTCTGACTGTTAACACCTGAGGTTCTTGCATATAGAGCTTCCTTCAAAGCCTGAGACATTGAGACAACTTGCCTCTCTTCCAGTTAGACAGGGAACTGATCTTTGGAGTCTTCCACATACTCTCCCAATGCCTTCTACTCCATTCACTATATCTATCCTTCAAGATCAAGCTCAAATGCTCCTCTCCCAATAAATCATCCCAGTCTATTGCTGCCTTTCCAATACACTTTCTTAATCTTTGTATATTTAGCAGTCAGGGGTTTGAGGGACAGTACAAAACCTATTACAGGCCCTTCCTTTTTCATGCCTTAATACACTGTAATGAATCTACCTCTAGTTAAAAGAGTTCTGTAAGAATTATTATTTATAAGCATATAATTATAAATATATATTATAAATACAGTCGGCCCTCCATATCTGTGGGTTCTACATTCATAAATTCAACCAAGCTTGGATTGAAAATATTTTCTTTAAAATGGATGGTGACATCTGTACTAAACATGTATAGACTTTTTCTTCTTGTCATTATTCTCTAAATACAGCATAACAACTATCTACATAGCATTTACATTATATTACATATTACAAGTAATCTAGAGATGATTTAAAGCATACACAAGGTGTGTAGGTTATATGCAAATACTATACATTTTACATAAGGGATTTGAGCATCATTGATTTTGGTATCCACAGGGGGTCTTGGAACAAATCCCCCACGGATACTGATGAACGACTGTATGTATAAATATCAATTATGAATAAATAAGTATATATTATTCATAAGGTTGTTGTGTGACAATATTATAAATTAGAATGTTGTTTGTATTTGTCTGAACACACATTCGTAGCATAAATTTCCCTATATAAACTTCCTAAGATGTCAAAGAAGTACATTAACTAAAATTATTGGGCCACTTAGAGGAGAATTATCTCTAATACAATTCAAGAATCATCTGACAAGGCAGGAAGACAAGGCAAAGTCTTACAGAGAAGAGGGTGCAGGAATCTGGGGTGGCCATCACAGGTCTCATGAAGGGGGAAGGGTACCCTTAACCATTGTAAGTGAGAGTTGTGTAGGAGGCTGAAGCTTCATAATAACCAAGGTGGCTGAAGGTGGAAGGAGAAAACAAGGTGGTGGCATTTGATGTCAAAAGACCAGCCATCTCCTTACAAGGAGCTGCTAAGACCTGACCCTTCCCCTCCCACAGTACTAATAATAAGAACAATAACAACCACCAGGGCTAACATTTATTGAGTGCTTACTATATGCCAGGTATTATTTTGAGCTCTTTACATATTTTAAGACATTTAATCATGACTCTCTGTGGCAGATATGATTTTTAATTCTCCTTAGCAGGAGGAAACTAGAGCACAGAGAGGTCAAGTCACCTGCTTACAATAGCATAGGTATTGTAACACAGGTGATAAGCTGAGACATGGTTTACACAATATGGCTCCAGAGCCCACATTCATAGTCACCATGCTTCACAACCATCCAGCACCAAAGAACTCCCTCATCAATTAATATGCATTCCTCCAGAAATCTCTTACTATGAATATTTCTTTTCCTTTACTATGGAGTTCCATCTACTACTTTTCTGAATATTCATCCTTTTGGTACCATGAGCAAGGTTATTTTTGAAGTTCTTCCCAGCCATGTTTCCCTTGTATAAAAGTGTGTCTAGATAGTGAAATGGGCACAACTGTGATTTTTCATGGACCCTGCGTTCTATTAAGACTCTGGCCAATAGTCTTTTAAATACAATGGCATGCACCAAACAATATAAAACTTCAGATGTAATAAGGATAGGATAAAGAAAATAGCTTTAATGAAACTTTGTGAGGTGAATGTGATTACTGCACTACAGAATTCAGCCTGAAACTTTATCTATCTATCTATCTATCTATCTATCTATCTATCTATCTATCTGGAGTCTCGCTCTGTCACCCAGGTTGGAGTGCAGTGGTGCAATTTCGGCTCACTGCAAACTCTACCTCCCAGGTTCAAGCAATTCTCCTGCCTCTGCCTCCTGAATAGCTTGGACTACAGGCACCTGGCACCACACTCAGCTAATTTTTATATGTTTAGTAGAGACAGGGTTTCACCATTTTGGCCAGGCTGGTCTTGAACTCCTGACTTCAAGTGATCCACCTGCCTCAGCTTTCCAAAGTGCTGAGATTACAGGCATGAGCCACTGTGCCCAGCCTGAAACTTTACTTTAAAAGAGTACCAATAGTCTTCTCTATGCTATAGAAAATAAATCAAATGCAAAAGCATTTCTGTTAATTCAACTTGTCAGCTTTATTTTGGAGTTTGGGTAGGAAGGAAAGAAAGAGTATTAGACAGCCAATTATGACTCCCCCCACCCCCCCCCCCACACACACACATCTTTCTCAAGCAAGTAGCACTAGTCTCCAGACAAATCCAAAAATATGAGTATCACCTATAAATGACACCTTTCCAGTTTGATTTTCTTAAAGCATTAAAAAAATAAAATACAACTTCCTTTATTCCTAGACAAAACATGAAGGTAAATAGTAAAGTCACTGGGCTTCCTAAAAAGCAATGCACTGAGCCTCATCAACCTGAGAATGGAAGCGTATGAAGCAGATATTACAGGCAGCACCTTTCCTGGATAAAGTTGCTTAATCACCATGCAAAACTCAAGCCAATCATTCTTAGATAGAAAATTCCATAACCTCAGACATGGCCTGACATCATGAGTGACCTTGAAACAGAACCTACACTCTTGAAATGATTTCCCCCCATATTGTCTGAACAGAGCACAAGCCTCAGGGCTGATGGGTACTTTTAAGGCATCACAATGACAAGTCTGCCAAGGCAAATGTTTTTAATCTGCTTCACTTAGCTGACCTTATTTGCCATAAATTCAGGCTAATCCATATCTAATTCTTACTGGGTAACTCACTTGTTTACTGTCACCACTGGCCCTGGTCTCTTGGCATCTTATAAACTCTAGCCAGGCCCCAAATTCCTCAAGGATGTCTGGCTCTTGTCATATTACAGTACCAGGAAGGCAGCACGAATGGTTCATTCCTCCAGGCTCATTAATGTCACAGCTTCACATTCACTTACCATTAGGATCTTCTAAGGGGAACTTGAGTTCACCCAAAGTTCCAAGGAACACAAAGCCAGCCATGTTGAAGTGATATATGCCAAGGAATATTGTACAAAGAAATGAGTGCTTCTCTTAGTTATTCCTCACAGTTAGTCTCTCATAAAATTTCAGAACAGAGAAGTATTTATAGGTCATTCAATCTATTCCTTTATTAATATTTATTTTTTGTAACTGAGGCTTGTGAGGTTACATTTCCAAGGTCACAATGCTACTTAGGGGCAGAATTAAGGTTCTTACCCTAGTAATTTCTAATATATATGGTGCTAATTCCCTGGATTCATAGGAAAAGTCACAATAATAATAAAACTAATATTCATGTAGCCTTTAGATTTACAATTACCCCTTTGCTCTTTGTAGTTTCATACAATAATCTGAGCAAAGGCATGACAAACATAATTAATATCTCATTTTAAAGACTAGAAGACTTATACAGTAAACTTTAAGTGATGTATTCAAATTTTCATAATTAAAATGAAGGATTGTGAACTGAGCCCAAAATTTAAGTTCTATATCCTTGAGTAAATTACTAACTTCTGTCTCTCCTCATTTATATGAGAATATAAATCCCAGCACTTTGGGAGGCCGAGACGGGCGGATCACGAGGTCAGGAGATCGAGACCATCCTGGCTAACACGGTGAAACCCCGTCTCTACTAAAAAATACAAAAAAAAACCTAGCCGGGCGAGGTGGCAGGCGCCTGTAGTCCCAGCTACTCTGGAGGCTGAGGCAGGAGAATGGCGTGAACCCGGGAGGCGGAGCTTGCAGTGAGCTGAGATCCGGCCACTGCACTCCAGCCTGGGCGACAGAGCGAGATTCCGTCTCAAAAAAAAAAAAAAAAGAGAGAGAATATAACAGTGTCTGCATCAAGGAGGAATTTTTTTCTTGAGAATTAAATGAAGTGATGTACTAAGTGAATAAACCCCTTAGCATCCCGCCCGACAGTTTGCAAGGGGACAAAAAATAACAAAGTTTTGTTTTGTATTTAAATTATTATTTTTCTGAAACATCCTACCAGCAACACAAGTTATGACTTCAGGATTAAAGATAAAGAATAATTCATTAATGTTCCAAGAATCATTTTAGTTGGATTTAAAAATGCAATGC